>NC_056747.1:1011536166-1011583666 GCF_019279795.1 Protopterus annectens | reverse complement strand
TTGACGGGGAAGGATGTTTGGAAATCGCAAGCCCATCAGCCCACAGATGGCAACAGTGGAACTGAGATCCCCACCCCTGGGCAGTTACCACTACACCTTCACAGCTCAGAGGGTGGCTGTGCTGGGGGATGCGTAGGAGGGGTAGGCTCACCCGTGAGTCGCGCCACACGTGCCTCAAGCTGGCATAGAGGATCAGCGACTGAATGCTCGATCTCCCTACGCATCACAGCCTGGACCATTCGGAGGGTGATAGGTAGCCCTCCTCCAGCCACCCTTGCAGGGGGGGTGACAAGCCCCATCCCCTGCAGTGCTTCCACCCAAAGGTGGCACAGGGCCAACTGGTACCAGGTACCATCGCCAGCTGAGGTGGGACAGGTGGGTCCGCTGGGACCGGCCTTCCCATACATTCTATGTTTAGGAGGATTTAATGACAATATGGGTTGTTAACAGCCAACAGCATTCCAAATTAGTTGTAACAGCATGAAGTAATATTCCCATTAACCCACCACACCAGAGTTCCAACAGTTGAACAGCAAGCATAACACATGCATATATAGAACAACAGTGGATATTCCAACGGCATGCAGGATTGATTGGTGGCAACAGGCCACCAAGAATGTGGTATTTGAACAGGGCACATGCATCAAAGTAAATGCAGATATTTATAAACCAATAGGACATATGTCCCAACAAATGTTTTGAGATTAGACATACCCAGTGAGGTGTGGAATTGCATTGTTTATGCACATAGAGTAGGGTGTAAAAAGATACCTCCATTAACAACTTATATGTACTTATAGTTTACACTACATTCCTATTGACTGCAGGTATATATCCCCTACATGTCTTATTACACTAGGCAATGTCTGTTAAATTGTGAAATCAGTTTTGCTAGTTCCTTATTTACCTGACCTGTATCTAAAATACAAACTGTCCAGGATGCAGATGTTACTGCTACATATTTATATATTTTATTTATATTTCTATATCTATATATCTGGATGTGTTCAGGTGACATTATCAGTTATATTTTAACAGCCCCCTACATTTCTAGCAGCACACTGACATTTCTGGGGAACACAATAACAGGCTACCCATGTGCCAGATTTACCTATACATGCCAGCCATGAACCAACAGTTGAGGACTGTATATATGCTTAACAGCTACTGGCACTCCTATCATCCACTTTCTATGGGCCTACCCAAGTGTGGGTTGACAGCACTTAATACAACAGTACTATTTCTATAATGCAAAAGTACAACAACATTTCGAAGAAAGTGTCACGGACACACTCCAGGAATTATACCTTTATTAATTACATTACACACTTTTCTAGAGGCTCTCTCATTTATTTGATATATCAGTGCATGCAGAAGACTCATTCTAGATGTATTATACCTTTATTAATGGGTTACAACACTCTTTTTCAGGCTCTCTCACTTATTTTATATAACAGTACATGGAGAGATGTTATTCAAGACTTATTATACCTTTATTATTGGGCTACAACACTTTTTTTCAGGCTCTCTCACTTATTTTATATAACAATACATGCAGAATAATTACTAACCTGCCTGGTGGCACAGCCTTAGCAACCTATCTGCATAGACTTGCTGATTCGCAGCATGGACACCTGCAGCTGTGAAGTAAATGAAGTGATATTGAGACATACCTATCCATAATATAGACTACAATAGCAATTCTTACATAATTCATTCCATGGCTACCTACTCAGTAGTGGGGCATTTTCAATCCCACGGGCCTCCTGTATCCACTGGTTCAGTCGGTCCTCCTTGCATCTCTTCAGGTCTGAGTAGTGGTGTCTGACCTGCTCACCAGTCCAAGGGACGCCTGTGGCACTGGTAAGATCATGTGCGAGATGGTTCCAGGCTTCTGCTTTGTATTCAGTGCACTGGAACTGGCCCTGCAGGAGTCTGGCACCATGGTTATGGACGAGGAGCCAAACCATCACTTTTGACTCCTCAATGCCCCACCGTTGCGCTCGGAAGCGAGAACCCTCTCCAACACCAGCCATGCTGCCTGCAGATGGGAGCTACAACCAGTTATGGCAAGTATTCCCGCCTATGGAGCTTAAATATGCCTCATTTCCCGCACTTATTTGTGATTGGCCGGTTTTGAAATTTCTCAGCTGAAAGCACACCTGCTTAGCACTGGGTAAACTTTCATTGATATGTATATGTGTGTTGACAGTGCATGAATATCAAAAGCTGTCATGGCTTAGTGGTTCAGTACTGTGATTATGGTGCACAGTATCCCGGGTTCGAGGCCTGTCATTGCTTTTTATTTTACTACTGGCCAGACCGGCTAGGGGGTGTGGCTATGTTTAGCCGACTTTGCTCAACTTTGCCCAACATTGCTCTACGTTGCTCTACGTTGCCTGATGTTGCCCAACATTGCGCTAGTTAGCACGGTGCGCAGCTACGCGCAGACATGTTTCGTTTGCACTAGTTGGTGCGATGCGCAGCTCCGCGCAAAGCCATTGCGCTAGTTAAAGCAGTGCTAAGCTATGAGCATTTATACTTAAATGTGCTTAATACTGGTAAACTTTGCTTAGCAGTGCTTCACATCGCTTAAGATATGTTACTTATGCATTCATCAGTATGCATAACCAATTCACCTTCTTATATATATATAAAATATCGTTCACTACTACATAGGCCATTTCAATGCTTTTTACTAAAATTTAAAAGATAAATGTCAGCAATTATTTTTCTATAACGGTTTCCTACAGAAAATTGATGCAATGAATATTTGAGAAACAAAAAAGTAATATGGCAGTATGGCATTGTAAACAATTTCTGCTATCTATTTTTCACAGAAAGTAGGAAAATCAGTAGCTGTTGCTGTGTTACAATGTTTCAATGAACACATCAGGCTATCTAGTCTAACTTCATCAACATTATACATATGGCACATCGGGTTTCCTACCAACCTCAGTATGCAACAGTGGAACAAAACCTTTCTTATGACCACCATAGAAACAGTCACAGAGACTGCAATAAGCACAGCAGTTTTCAATTCAAACTGCATCTACCCTTAAATGGTGTCATAACGACACAAAGGTTGCAAATGGGGAGCACAGGAAGCTTGGGTGACATTTCTGATACCCAGTGGGTACAGGGCAAATGAGGGTGAAGCATTCCAGTAAGTAGACTGGACACTGAAAGTACTTTTAGGCTGAAGTACTCAAGAGTGTGTAAACAGTTAAGAAAACAGTAGTGAAATATTAGCAAAGGTAAAGAAAAAAGGATGGCCTAAAGACTGAAATACCTAAAGTATGGTGGTTTGAAGGTTAAAAAATACAAGAACAAGAGTGAAAGTCTCTTCTTTTATTACGCCTTAAGTCATGTCCTAGCAGAACTGTACAATCTGTTTGATAATTATCATGCTTCCAAAATCCGTTTTTTTTTTTCCTTCCCTGTCTCGCATATTTATTTGTAAACTGCTCCTAATGATGTATTACAAAAGTAATGCTACCTCAGTAAAAGACATAATATCACCTCTGTTGTGAATCATAGGTAAAACATCATCTCTGCTATGGTGCATCACCTTATTTCTTCTTTTTGAGTTTGTCTCCTTGTCATGAATGGTTCTAATTCTGACAGAGAATCTTCACCCATTCTTAAGGTGCAGAAACAGAAATTTGTGATTTATCAAAAAAAAATATTGCAGATTTTTTTGCATAGACTGACAACTGGTTTCTATATGTACCTTGCTCTGCATGTAATTTATTTAGAACACCTGGGTCATAGCCATCTTAGGTAAAACTAATATAGGCAGCTGTCCTAAGTCTGTTTATCATAATAGGCTCTGCATTTGAGCTGATTTCATTTTTATATTTCTGCCCACAGTAAGTATTGCTGTCATTTTCCTGTATAAATAAAGATCTTACTTGGAAAGATTATACAGTTGACATTATTCATGTTTTTTTTTCTGCTCATAATGGCTTCTATTTCATTCTTGGCTTCTTTTACCATCTTGTACCTATGTCTGTTGCATACACTTTCAGACACATCCCAGGTTGCTAATGAATGTTCTGCAAGTTATGTCTTGAAGCAGTAAATTCAAACTTTCCTGTCTGCTGTAAACATACATATGCAATAGTATTCTTTGGACAGCTGGGGAAATATGAAAAGCTATTAACAAAACTTTCATTAAAAGTAGCAGAACTGTATTAAATAATTAGTAAATGTAAACTTAAATGAACAACTCTAGTTAATCTGAAAATCTGGCTATTAAGAATAGCGATAAGATATTTCTTAATCTTAATTTCTTATTTATTAAATGCCCCCCACAACACAGCTTGGAAATAAGCTGCAAAAAGCTATAGGGAGAGTACTAATGTAGATTTAGTAAGCATTTTTGTCTGGCATTTGAGATCACTGAGAACTTTCTGGCCATAGAATGATCGGTCACATGGTAATGGTTTCATCTGCTTAAAAATGATTAACAATGGAATGAAGCCCTATCATATGATCTTGGTGTCCCCTTGACTATCTAATTTCCTCACTGTTCATTAGCTGCAGTAGCTAAGAAGATGCAAATAGAGCACTCTAATAGTCATTGCTGGATATTAGAAATACTGTAAGGTTCTTGACTGGTACTAGGAATTTCATTCACGTGACACTCCCTAAAGTTGTAAATAGTGTAACGTGTTTATAGAACATAAGATTAAATTGATACTGCTTCAATAATACACTGAATTAGAGCTACCATTCGTGAGTACTTAACCCGATACGTCTGCAAGAATGCAGGGATAGGTCCAGCTGGGAACACATGCACATACACACTTTGCCTACACATGCTTCAGCATGTATACACACTCATTTGAATGAGAATAAAAACTGCATCATTAGCTGTCACTCTGTTATGTAATATTCTATAGTTTGTGTTTGTTGTTACACACACATGCACACACACACAAACACACAGACTAAGAATATTAATCTTACATCAGTTGTTTATTTTAAGATGTTTTCTGTATAAATAGTCTCTAATACACAGCTTGTCTAGCTTGGGTTGCCATTATTGTGTGTAATCTCTTGTATCATTAAACCACTAATATTGCCATAGAAATGATTAGATTATATATCCCTCATTCTGAAGGAGGCAAGGGCCTCCTCAAAATTGATTACATGTATAGATCTGCAATCCTAGGACTGCATATGTACCTGCTGAACTCACCCAAATAAATCCAAACATAGTAAAAGTTTAACTAGATAAAATAGCAAATGAACCAATTCTCCACAGCTGCAAAACACGATGCCAGCAGTTGATCCAAAATCACTTTATTGCAAAAATAAAACACAGTTAACGCTTTCATTTAATACTAAGTTAAACTTCATCAGACATTTAAAAATATTACATCACATCCTTTTATACTGCTACTTATAGGTTCATAGGTTCATAGGTAGGTACTAGGCTATCTGCCCAAAGGCATTTATAAGCCTAGCCAGAGTGTGTCGGCTTTCGCCGCCCCATTGATTAATTGACTGATCCTCTGTCAAGCAGAGCCAATGAAGTGATCCCAGGGGTGTATTTTCTGTTACCCTTCCACTCGTCAAGGTTTCTCTTGAAGAGTGTTAGTGAGGGGCTCTGCCTAATGTAGTTTGGAATTTTGTTCCAAAGCATGGGGAGTCTCTGTGACAGGAATCTATCCCTCCAGCATGTTCTATTTATTGTTGTGGCGAGGTTTAGCTCACTAGAGAGTGTGGCTCGCAGTGACTTGGATTTCTTTAGGTGGAGCATTCCCATCAATTCTGAGTTGGACATGGCTTTATAAGTCAGGCAGAGATCACCTCTGAGTAAGCGATATGCCACTGAGTACAGCCAGAGTTTTTTCTGTCGGGCTGCATAGGACATATGTTTGAGGCCAGTAAACCTCTTGGTGAGGTACTTTTGTAGTCTCTCCAGCTGTTGGAAGTGTCTTGTGAGGTACATCCCAAATGGGGCATTGTATTCTATGATGGGTCTCATGAGTGATGAGTAAAGGGGCACTATAACCTCTTTATTTCTAGATGCAAACCCTTTAGTAATTAGATGGGCCACATAGAAGGATTTCCTAACTACTTTGGCAATATGTGAAAAGACAAGAAGGTGCACCATATGCTGCAAAACGTAAATAAAAATCTTCTCCTTGATATAGTAAAAACACATTTATTGTATAAAACAATAAAACAGCTGAAAAGTAAGCGCTTTCGCGTTATAACAAACGCTTCATCAGACATAAAAGCACTAAACATAAATCCCATTAAATACATATTCTGATGTCACTACCCAATTAAAAACAACAAATCAGTGCCCTAATGCTCAAACATATACACCTGGCTAATTGAAACGAACAAGCAAATAAAAACTTGATGACAATTTTAAAAACTTAGATAATAAACTAGTCATGTTGGTTAACAGTGTGAAATTAATGTCGGAGTGATCTACTGGTTAAAAATGGCTTCAACGTCACTCTGTCATTTAGGCCAAACTTATGTGCTTGTAATTTCAGTATCCATTTGGCCTCCCTTTCTTCTGTAGTGTTCCTAACATTGCCTAATCTGGTAGTAGTGGATATTAATTCCAAAACTTGAAACTTAAAGCTATGTAGGTATGACAACAAGATCGTTAAGGGAACGCATAAGGGAACACCTATATGCTGTCAACAAGGGCAATACCACCAATGCCCTAGCTAGACATATCATAGAGAAAGGTTGTTCCCATAGCTTTAAGTTTCAAGTTTTGGAATTAGTATCCACTACTACCAGATTAGGCAATGTTAGGAACACTACAGAAGAAAGGGAGGCCAAATGGATACTGAAATTACAAGCACATAAGTTTGGCCTAAATGACAGAGTGACGTTGAAGCCATTTTTAACCAGTAGATCACTCCGACATTAATTTCACACTGTTAACCAACATGACTAGTTTATTATCTAAGTTTTTAAAATTGTCATCAAGTTTTTATTTGCTTGTTCGTTTCAATTAGCCAGGTGTATATGTTTGAGCATTAGGGCACTGATTTGTTGTTTTAATTGCAGTGACATCAGAATATGTATTTAATGGGATTTATGTTTAGTGCTTTTATGTCTGATGAAGCGTTGTTATAACGCTTACTTTGCAGCTGTTTTATTGTTTTATACAATAAATGTGTTTTTACTATATCAAGGAGAAGATTTTTATTTACGTTTTGCAGCATATGGTGCACCTTCTTGTCTTTTCACTTGCGCATTCAATTCTTCTTTGGAGGTGCTTCATCTAGCAGGGACTATTTGTTTTTTGTACTTTGGCAATATGATTGTCAAAGGAGAGATTACTATCTACCTGGGTCCCCAGCTCTCTTACTACCTCTTCAGTATTAAGGGGGCTGCCACCTAGTTGGTAATTTGTGGGTGTATTGTTTTTCCTCAAATGGGATGACTATGCATTTTTTGGCATTTAGCTTGAGGCCATGACTTTGACATCAGGTGTCCGTCTCAGTAAGGCCCTTTTGGAGGATGTCCATGTCAGCCAGAGAGTCAGTTATGGCTCCCAGTTTGCAGTCATCGGCAAACTTGGTTAGCCATAGTCCTCCTGTGTTTGCCTGTACTTCTGAGAAGTATATGCCTAAGAGTAGGGGTCCCAGGACCAAGGCTTGCGGGACACCACTTGTGACTGGTTTAGAGTCTGACCTGGAGCCCGCTATTCTTACCGTGTGAGTTCTGTCTGTAAGCCAGTTGGCAACCCATCTCATGACATAGGGGTTTATGTTCAGGCTGGTGAGCTTTTCTGTAATACTCGAGTGGGGAATGCTGTCGAAAGCTTTGGCAAGGTCAAGGTAGGCTGTGTGAACAACCTTTCCCTCGTCTATGGCCTTGCTGACTGTCTCGAAGAAGTCAACCAGGTATAGTAGGCATGATCTGCCCTTAACAAAGCCGAACTGGGTCGGGTCAAGTGTTTGGAGGTTTCCAATGTCTTTGTTAATGAGTTCCATGATGACGCGCTCCATAGCCTTGCAGACAAGGCTAGTCAGGCTTATGGGGTGATAGTTACCAGGGTCAGTTGTGGCCCCTCCTTTGTGGAGTGGAATAACCATTGCTGTGCACCATTCTATGGGCATGTAGCCTGTGGAGAGGCTGAGGCTGAACAGCGTGTTTAGGTGGGGTGTTAGTTTGTTCTGTAGTTCATGCAAGACGCAACCTGGGACACCATCTGGCCCCATTGACGCTGTGTTTTTGGTTTTTGAAAGGGATATTTTCACCTGTGCGTCTGTGATTTCTGGGACACTACACTTTTCTGGTATTGTTGTGTTTTGGGGGTGAGAGGGGGGTGAAGTTGGCACTGAATCTATCTGCCAGGATGTTGGCAATATCAGTAGGTTCAGTATATTTTGTGCTATTTTGCACTAGTTCAGTGCATATCTGCGAGTTGCCATTTAGATTCTTAACATAGCTAAAGAAGGCTTTGTGGTTATCTTTTGAATCCTTGGCTATTTTTCTTTTGATGTTAGCCTTGGATGATTTTATGAGTGACCTTAGTTTCTTACTGATACTGATCAGGGATGTCTTTCCTTCTTGAGATTTGCTTTTTTTCTGAACTAGCTTCCTCCTTCTATTGTATAGCCTGTTTCTCTTAGAGGAGTGAGTCTTGGTTTTGCTAGGGGATGGCACAATCCATGCATTCTTGTAGTTGCTCATAGAGTGCATTTGTAAAGGTTTCTGCATCTTGGGCAGCGTTATCCTTTAGCGTGGGGGCTGTGAAACTTACCGCCTCTGTCTTAAGTAAGGTGAAGTTTGCTTTAGAAAAGTTTTTTACTGTGGTTTCCTTAGTTGGGGTGGTGGTGAGGTGTGGACATCCAGAGTGATTAGTTTATGGTCTGATCTAACCAGTGATGGGTTGATCTCCGGTGTGGAACACCTGTCGTCCATGTTTGTGATGACCAGGTCCAATATGTTTTCACCTGTGGTAGGGGAGTTTACCATCTGATCCAGGGTATTTGAGTTGATGAATTCCAGGAAACGCTGGGCCTGGGAGTTTGTACTTGAGTAGTTTTCCCAGTTAATGGTAGGCTAATTGAAATCGCCCAATATCAAGGTGCTTGGTAGGACCTCCATGTTTTCCAGTGTCTCTAGAAAGGTGGAGTGGTGGTCCTGGGTAATGGAG
Organism: Protopterus annectens; assembly: GCF_019279795.1. Lineage (NCBI taxonomy): Eukaryota > Metazoa > Chordata > Ceratodontiformes > Protopteridae > Protopterus > Protopterus annectens. The sequence continues at coordinate 1,011,574,515 of NC_056747.1, read as the reverse complement.
GGTGATCTGTAGCAGGCCACAATTTGCATTGCAGATTTGCCCGATGTTAGTTGCACATGGATGATCTCAGAGGTATCATGCTGTGCCATTAACCTGGAGGTGTAGGTATCCTTGATGAATATGGATACACCCCCTCTTTTTGTATTTCGGTCCATGTTTTGTGGCCGAAACGTGTGGTACGAGTTGTAGCCCGGTAGTGCTGGGGTGCTCTCTAGAGCCTTGAACCAGGTTTCAGTTACTGCACAGATGTCGACATTCTCCATACTGAGGAGTGCTTTGAGCTTGTGCATTTTGAGATTTAAACTCCTGGCGTTGAGTAGCATAACCCTCAGTTTTTTGTTAATTGTGCTGTTTACAGAGGTGGGTTTGACTTTTGAGCCTTGCCTAAAAAAGGCACTATGGGGGCAGCAAGAGCCTTGGCCAGTATTCAAAAGCCTTGGGATGACAGGTTCAAGCTGTCTCATGTGAAGCAACACGGCTTGTTGAGCATGTCGTCCCAGGCTGACAGACACTATATCCCCTTTTAATGACACCAGAAGCTTAGCCAATTGTTGAAATTGATCATTTTTTTCTTTATACTGAAGTATCATTCTTGGTGAGTGCATGATGCTACTCAGGGTCAGGGTCATACCAGCCTGTGCTACATGATCAGAGAGCTCTTCCATGTCTCTTTTCATGTAGTCCAGGGAGGTACATCTCAGGTCATTCACACCAACATGAACAATGACAGAGTCATATTTGTACTTGTTCTGGAGTGACCTGAGTGCTTTTGTTATGTGGCAGATTCTGGCTCCCGACAGGCAGCTAACAGTAACCTACTGCTTGTCCAGCCTAGTGAGTGGGAAGTCAGTGTGCTTAACTTTAGAGTCAGCTATTACTAGTGTGTTAGGTATGTTATTTCACTTTAAGGGCTATGATTGTGCGGCACACTGATTTTGTGTTTTATGTGTTGTCTGGTTTGTGACGGGAGGTGCAGGTTGTTTGGGTGTCTGCTTTGGAGGTCTCTGATGATTTTGCAGGTTTTTATTTAGAGCCTTCGAGTATGATTTTGTGTATTTATGTGTTTTTTTTGCCAGTGCTGGTTTAGTAGGTGTATGTATGGCTGGAGGTGTGGTGCAAGTGTTACCCTTCTCCTCTTGACTGTCTGTTCCAGTCTTGGGTGGAGACAGCTTAGCCTCCAGTTTGGTTGTATAATTGCATCTCTCGCATATGTTAGTGTTTTCTGGTAGGAGGAGAGGGTTGTCTGTGTACATGAGGCAGTTGTAACATTGCCTCAGGATACCCAGATTCACCAGCTGGACTGGAGAGTGCACCTGTAACTGCCCTTTGGTCATGCCTGAATAGTAGGGTGAGCTGCTTTGTCGCTTGGTTGGTGAGGGGTGAATAAAGAGCCTTGCCCTGCTGGGCAATCAAGTGTCGGGGTATATTAGTGCCTGCTATTAGGTGTGAGCAAGTGCTGGGCTGTAGGATACTTTTTGAGTGCTTAGGCTGAGAGTTAGACTAGTTTCAAGGGAAAAACTGAAGAGGAGACTTAGTGGAGCCGGGAATAATTTAACCCTAGCTAACCGGCACTGCCCGGTGGACAAAACTGTGCAAACACGGTTTTTATAGCAGGGAAATGAAAGTGATAGAAATTAGCCCAAAATGGCCAATAAACTACTAACATCTGGGCTGGAACCACTCCTCCAGGGGCAGATAGGCTGCTCAAAGCTCCCCTCTCTCACAGGTGAACAGAGAAACTTCCTTCTAATCAACTAAGATACGGGCAACTCAGAAACTTGTAACACAGCCCTGAATTCAGCACTAACCTGATAACTGGACTATACTAGCTTATAAAGGCGGGAAACAAAGAATTTTATTTATTTATTTTTTTTTTTGAAAAGATTAGGCAAAAACAGTAAAAAATACACTTAAAACAGTTTTAATTGATTTCAAATGATCAGAAAAGACTATCGCACTTTAGTGTGTCACCTACAACAGTTAAACAAATTATTTAAACAAAAAACAACTTTTTAAAAGTGCAGGCAGTCAAATAAGTACAATATGTGAAAAAAACAAGCTTTTGAATCACAATAAATTCTGGAAAATCGGCGTTTAGGCGGAAAACAGTTAAGTACAGTAAGAAAGTACAGAAAACTGATACTTAATCACTCCAAAGTCTCTCTTCTAAGCTTGAAGGCTTGTATCAGTTTAAGGCTTTCTAGTGCTACCCAGTAGGTTAGTTACAGGAAAGATGGGAAACAAGCGCAGATGGGGTCTTTTAAACCAGAAAGTTGAAAGAGATGGACAAACTGTCCAAATGGTCAATAATTTCTGGGCCAAGAACCACAACTCTTGTGGTAGACAGGCTACCTAGTACTTACCACTCCCACTAATAAGCTAGAAGGCTTTCCTCCAACACAGAAAGGCTTGCAGGGCTCAGAAGCTTACCAACAATCCTGGATACAGCAACTCTGTATCTGGACTAGGCTAGTTACAGGAAAGGTGGGAAACAAGCGCAAGTGCGGCTTTTAAACCAGAAAGTTGAAAGAGATAGGAAAAAACTGCCCAAATGGCCAGTAGCTACAATTTCTGGGCCAGGAACCACTCCTCTTGTGGTAGATAGGCTACCTAATGCTTACCACTCGCACTGATAAGCTAGAAGGCTTCCCTTCAACACAGACAGGCTTGGGGGGGCTCAGAAGCTTACTAACAATCCTGGATACAGCAACTCAACAGGCGCAAGTGCGACTTTCAAACCAGAAAGTTGAAAGAGATGGAAAAAAACTGCTCAAACAGCTAATAGCTACAATTTCTGGGCCAGGGACCACTCCTTGATAGGCTACCTAATACTTACTACTCCCACTGATAAGCTAGAACGCTTCTCTTCAACACAGAAGGACTTTGGGGGCTCAGAAGCTTGCCAACAGTCCTGGATACAGCAAATCTGTGCATGGACTACACTAGTTACAGGAAAGGTGGGGACCAAACGCAAACACAGGCTTTTAAACCAGAAAGTAGAAAGAGATGGAAAAACCTGCCCAAATGGGCACTTCTTTCATTTGACCCATATTGTGATTAACATACATATGTAATGCCCTATTGTTATTATTAACACCATAAATACAACAATGAATACAATAAATGATATGCTAAAATATATACTAAAATATGCATGTTATATATATCATAATATTGTAAAATCTACAATATAAAATTAACAAACAGCCTGATTAATTTATTCTCTTCCTTTGCAAAGCCTTTAATTTTAAAACTGGTGCTATAGAGCTATGTTCGTTAATTCTAGGCAAATTATCCGCTTGTACTCGAATTTGACATTTTAATTCTTTAAGCTCTAACTGCACCCCCCCATGGTTTCTTATCTTCAATATTTACATGGTCAATGACCATAAAAGAAAAATGGTGATTATTATATTCATTAATATGCTTTGCTAAAGCATCATTTGGTTTATTTTTCTTTATGGCATATTCATGTTCATAAATTCTTAGAGACAAACGTCTCTCGGTTTTTCCAATATGAAATACTGAGCATTAATTGCACGCTACTAAATAAACTGCTTTTGAATTGCAGTTGTATTTGCTTTTCAAAAAGAACCTAGTATTTCTAAGATAAAAGCTAAGACCAATATTCACTTTATGGCATGAATGACATGACCCACATCTAGTCATACCTCAATTTAACTGAACAGGCATCTGAGCTACCTGTTTAAAAATTTCTTTATAGCTCTTGCCTTTTTAATAAACTATTTTGGGTTTTTCATTCATATGGGTTCTGATGTAAGGGTCCTCTAACAAGATAGACCAATTTTTTACAAACACATCCCTTACTATATTATGGTCCTGGGTGTATGTAATGTATGTAATAACCAAAGCTTTAGAGAAATCAGGATCACTGTGTAATTCACAATGCTGTTCATGCTGTGAATTAAATACACTATTATTTTTTGGACTGCTAACATCACAAATGTTCTTAGACCTATCTAAAATATGTTTAAAATGGCCATTCAATCTTTTACTAGACACTTCCTGAATTAATGCATCCACTAGGCCACTAGGATAATCTCTGTTAATAAACATAGTGTGCAAAGTAGTGCATTCATCTATGAATTCATCGTACCTAGTAACCATCTGGGCTGCCCTAAGCTGCCTTGACAACAGATCTTTTTTGGTGCTCTGGATGTGAACTACTGTAATGCAAGAAACAATTTGAATAAGTTTCTTTTTTATGGATGACTGCTGTATACATCTCATTAGCTATGTCTTTAACTAGATGGACATCCAAATAATTCATATATTCAAACTTATCACAAATAAACTGCAAAAATTCAGTTGTACCATTTATATATTTAAGAAATTCATTCAATAATTCTTGTGAACTGGTCCATATAATACAAATGTCATCCTGAAATCTATGGTAAGACTTTAAAAATTCATTGTACTTAGAATTAAATATGAAATTCCTCTCCCAATAGGCCATCACCATGTTTGTGTATGCTCCCCCACAAGCAAAGCAATGCCTTTTTTCTGTAAATAATACTTCTTGTCAAAAGTGACAAAATTATTACTCAACACAATTTCTAATGATTCCAATATAAGATTGACTGTGTCATGTGCAACTTTATGGTGGATAAGCATTTTGTTGACCCATTCTAACCCTATGGTTTGCGGGATCACAGTACAAAGATCACACACATCTATTGTCACCAAGATATCATTCTGGTCAAATTGGACATCATTCATGTATTGTAAAAATGCCCATGAATCTCTGCAATTCTGCACCTCTTTCACCAGAATGTCCTTGAGCTCATAATCTAAGTATTTAGCACACGCAGAAGTAATCCCTTCCATCCACTACAGACCACATTGGGGGGGGTCATTTATGCTTGTATGGATTTTGGGGGTTCCAAAAAAGACAGGAATTTTTGGAGAGGTTATGTTCAAATAATTATATAAATTTAAATTAATCCATCTTTCCTGAAATATGTCATTGAATTGACCTTACATTTTTCTGTAAGCCCCATTCAACTCATTGAGTGACGCTTCTTCATAAGTGTCTGTATTCAGAATATTATTAAGCTTCCTATTATAAATATGTTGACTCATGATTACTGCCCCTCCCCCCTTATCAGGTCTCATAATTCTTACATCCTTGCCTTTCAATGTTTTCAAGATATTCTGTTCTTCTTTATTCAAGTTCGATTTATAATTTGTTCTCTTATTTAATCTAAACACTTCAACTCATGTTCACACATTTATTCATAGGTGATTAATCTAGGATGCAGGGGGGGTTATATATACTGCTGATAATGTATTTACTTCTTCCATTATCTATATTATTTTGATACAACAAACTAAAATTCAGTTTCCTTGAAAACATTTTTAAGTCAATCATAATGTTGGTGAAGCCAAAAGGACTTGCTGGCACAAATGTTGTACCGTTAGCTAATAAATCAGCAATATGCTCATCAATGTGCACATTTGAAAAGTTATATACTTCAAAGTCATCTCTTGTGTTGTTAACAGCCACATTAGTATCATCATAATGCTATTCATTAGTATACAAGTGGGAATATTGCACAATATTAGTTAAACAAGGGTCCATGCCATCAAGATTGTACTTATTTAAGTCCTCCAATATTTGGTTTTCGGCCTGGCCCCTTGAAACCCCGCTTGCTGATTGTGCATATTTTGGGGGTTGGTTTTATTTCTTATTCTTTCCGATCTCCTTAATTCAGGAAACTCTTGATTATATGCTCGGTTAAACTCTTGTTCATCATCCCTTGTGTTTGTTGCATCATTGCCAATGTTGTCAATATTATGGGTAAATCTATTTCTTCGTTGCCCACCTGATGGTTATGGGTAAGCAGTCCCATTAGCATATTGGTTTAAGTCCCTTTCAAGTTTCTCCATTTTTCCAGTTTTTAGCTTCACAATTTGTTGATCTATACTATTGTACATCCTTAAAATCTCATACTTGGGATTCTCATACGATGTATCATCTCTGATATCCTTATCTAAGAGAGTCAATTCATTAATCAACAGATCTATATCTATCTGATTGCACTTAACAATTATCTCAAGAAATTCCCTACCACACATGTAAGGGTGAATTACTGACCAGGCCTGTGGGGTAGCTCCAAAAACGCAAGCCCTTCGGAATAATGTTCAATCTGATGCATTCTTTCAAATAAGCATTTTCACGTTGAAGTTTCCTACATTTAACAAGCTTACTGTTAAGTTTGTTATCTATAAATGAACTACCTTGCATTTGTCCTGATGAAAAAGCAAATGCTGATCAGAGCCATTCTTTTAGTGTTGGTACTTCCCTTCTAGTTGAAAAATTACCGGCTTTGTTGTGTTCTCGGTTAAATGCGCATGCTCCTCTAGGTCCGCTCACTTCCAAATGATGTTGAGCATCTATACATGGGTGGGTATCAGGTCCACCATCATTATTATGAAAAGAAGAGTTATTATTTCCAAAACAAAGTGGCATGAGGTTAAAATCCGTAGCTGTAGTCTCTCTAAGAGCATTAGGTATTGAATTGGATGGGGACTTGATGCGTTCATATAAGCCATCCACACATTGGGTTAACTGCATGATTAAAGCAGTTAATTTGCTGATAGACCCGTCAGCACTTTCTTCATCCTCATTAAACTGTTGTAGAGAACCAAATTCATTGCCTGAAGCCATACCAATGAATTATTAAAGACACCAAAGTCAAACTAGATAAAATGGCAAATGAACCAGTTCTCCACAGCTGCAAAACATGATGCCAGCAGTTGATCCAAAATCACTTTATTGCAAAAATAAAACACGGTTAGCACTTTCGTTTAAGACTAGGTTAAACTTCATCAGACATTGACTATGTAAATATTGAAGATAAGAAACCATGTGGGGGTGCAGTTAGAGCTTAAAGAATTAAAATGTCAAATTCGAGTACAGGCGGATAATTGGCCTGGAATTAATAAACGTAGCTCTATAGCACCAGTTTTAAAATTAAAGGCTTTGCAAAGAAAGAGAATAAATTGATCAGGCTGTTTGTTAATTTTATATTATAGATTTTACAATATTATGATATATATAACATGCATATTTTAGTATATATTTTAGCATATAATTTATTGTATTCATTGTTGTATTTATGGTGTTAATAATAACAATAGGGCATTACATATGTATGTCAATCACAATATGGGTCCAATGAAAGAAGAAAGGGCAGTATAAAAGGATGTGATGTAATATTTTTAAATGTCTGATGAAGTTCAACCTAGTCTTAAATGAAAGCGCTAACTGTGTTTTGGGTCTATATTAGATCAGCGAACGCTGATTGATCGAACTTATGTAAGCGAAAGCTTACAATCTCGAACTGTCAGACCAGCGATTTTTTTCCCCACACATACACACAACACAAGCACACCAAAAAACAGCAATGCACACACATACACCTAAAATCTGACACCTAACCCAACACTAAACTATGCACACACTACTAACTATCCACTTACCTAAACCCAAACCCTAACCCTCATCTCACCCGCTAAAGGGTCTATCAGCAAATTAACTGCTCATCGCACACTCATCTCACCCGTTCCCTATCCATAATTCACCTAACCCACCCTAACCCTCATGTCCACACAATCGCACACATACCTAACCCGTGCCCTAACCCTAACTCACCTAACCCGCCCTAACCCTCACATCCACACCATCGCGCACATACCTAACCCGTGCCCTAACCCTAACTCACCTAACCCACCCTAACACTCACATCCACACAATCGCACACTTACCTGAATCCGACCCGTAACTTTCCACCACAGCACTGAAAATACTGAAGCAACAGAAACGGATAACTGAATTCTTAACCTAGGAAAAAATTCGGGTTTCTGTTGCTTCGATATTTTAAACATTCACTTAAATAATTTAGACCAATCAGCGTTCGCTTTTTTAAGCGTTCGCTGATCTAATATAGACCCTGTGTTTTATTTTTGCAATAAAGTGGTTTTGGATCAACTGCTGGCATTGTGTTTTGCAGATGTGGAGAATTCGTTAATTTGCCATTTTATCTAGTTTGTCTTTGGTGTCTTTAATAATTTGATAGTAAAAGTTTTGAAACATGAAGAGAACAAATCTTAGATGACTTTCCTGCTTAGTTTAGCAGAAGCATAGTGGTGTCAAGTGGGACTGGAAACAATACCAGAAGTAGACAAAAATCAGGTAGCAACTGAATGTGTCAAAAAACAAAGAAAGAATATAAGGAGAAGGATCAGATGAGAAGGCAAGAAATGTAGAAAGAAAGGAATAAATACATTTGCAAGTACATTTGCAAGTACAGAAAACTCCTAGAATAACTTTATGTCAATCAAAATCTGATGCACGAAGGTTAAGGACAGGTGAATTTAAATCAAAATATGAAAGGTTAATATTAGCAGCCCAGGATAGCGGACTACAAGCATGCTGGTTTACAAAGTCCATTGAACATGTTGGAGAAACAGACAAATGCAAGTTATCTAAACAGAACTGGAAACAGTCACACACATTGTTGCTGGGTGTGATACACTAATGGCAAAGGGCCTGTACACTGAAAGGCATAATGATGTGGCAAGATCGTTGCATTGGAACTTGTGCAAACATTACAACACCAAAATAGCAGTGAAGGACTGGAAACATGAGCCACAAAGTATTATAGAGAATGATGAAGTTTATATCACATGGGATCACCCATTACCAACAGTTCAAAAACAGATGAGAGAAAAACAGAAATAGTAGTCCATGAAAAGAAATAAAATTGCTACATTCAGCGATTACAGTGTCTTATGTACAGGGAGACACAATGTCATAAAATACCAGGATTTGCAGGCAGAAACAAGAGCAGTGTGGAAGAAGGAAACCAAGACAATTCCAACAGTAGTAGGAGCAATGGGCCTCATAAAAAAGAATTTGCACTCTTTTTTAGATATGCTACTGATATACATAACTCCATATGAATTGCAGGAGTCAATTCTGGGCACATTGTGGGTGCTGCAAAGAGAACTTCTGGTAAATAGCAAAGCCTGAAGCAATACTAATTTCACAAACTTTAATCATACTTTGACTTCGGAATGGTGTCCATTCCTGTCAGGGTCTACTTTAATTAAACAAAAGCGGAATCCATCGAATACGAATCCGTCGACACGTAAACAGCGAAACATGGAAACATCGAACGCACTAAATAGCAAAATCAGAAATGTCGAATTGTCATAGTTGGCCCATCTGCGGTATAGCTCCGTAAGGTAAGTGTGTGATAGTTAAGGACCTTAGGGTTAGGGTACGGGTTAAGGTAAGTGCATAGATAGGTAATGTATGTAAGGTTTAGTGTAGGGTTTTGTTAAGTGTATGTGTGTGGAATATTTACTTTGCGTGGGTATAGTTTTGTAGGGTAAGTGTGCGGTAGTAACGGACCTTAGGGTTAGGGAGGGGTTAAGGGTAGTGCATAGATAGTTGTGTATGTGGGGTTGTGTGTAGGGTTACAAGTGGGGTTTTGGTGCTTTAATTTAGGGTTAGTAGTAGGGTTTTGGTTAGTGTATGCATGTGTTTTTTGTTGTTGTGTTTGCATAGGTAGTATGTTACGGGCTGTGGGGCTGGCCGACTATTGAGGTTTCGATGTTTAAATTTCACAGTTTTGCGTGTTCGACATTATCGTGTTTCGCTGTTTATGTGTCAATGGATTCATATTTGATGGATTCTGCTTTTGTTTAATTAAAGTAGACCCTCCTGTCATGTTACTAGAAACTCAAAACATAGAGAAATTAAAGTGAAAAACCTTAGAAACCAAAAACATTTGCAGAAATTAAAAAAGAGAGAGGCCATGTAAGGCATTTAGAATTACTTTTTTGACACAAAAGTTAAGCAAAGCATAAGTAGAATGCCTAACTGTGTTTCATGTTTCTTTCAATAATCAGATTTAACAAATATTTTAATATTTTGTTGTTCTCTTTAATCAAATATCTGCTCCCTTCATGCATTCAGAATCTGAAGGGAGCCTTCTTGGGTACACTTAACAAGTGTCTTTAGCCCCACTGGTTTGGAACAGTGGCCTGGCTAAGGCCATTTGAAGATGTCCTGTGTTGCAGACACTAGCATAAACAAATGTAACAGCTCAGTGATATAGAATTAAGTCAGACAGTCCACTTTGCTATCAAGATTATGTTAAAAAGAATGTAATCAATGGATTTGATTTTAAGGAGAATTATTCCATAATCTTTGCCCACATGATCTAATTTATCTGTCATGTATGGTTGTATTACTGTTATTTCATTTTAGCATTAAGTTCCCTGATCTGGTGTTAGCACCCACAGAGTTGAGCTCCCGGTATACACTTGCAAATTCCGCTACACAAAGGAGGCAATAGCAGTGAACCATCCAACTACAGACCTATTGCAATCCTCTTTCCGCTATCTAAACACCTTGAAAAATGCATTCACAAACAGCTCCTTAAATACCTAATAGATAAAAACATCCTACCCCCTACTCAACATGGTTCAGATCCCAGCATAGCACATCCACTGCCCTTCTATCCTTTACTCAGACTGTTGCTGAAGCCAGAGACAAAAATCTTCTTGTTTCTTGCCTCTTTCTTGACCTTACAAAAGCATTTAATACCGAATCTCACTTTAAATTTCTTAATAAACTGAACTTAACCTACCCCCTCTACTATTAAATGGTTCTCTAACTATCTCTCTCATAGGCAACAGTCTGTAAGTTGGCAGTCCACCTGCTCCCCTTACTTACCCATTCACATTAGGATCACTCAAGGCTCTATTCTTGGCCCACTACTTTTCAATGTTTTTTAACAACCAACTGCACACTTCATGTACAACATCCTCTCTCATACAGTAAGCAGATGACTTCCCCCTTGTCACCTGTTCTGACAACTTTTCTAGCCCCTTATCTACTACTCAACATAGCTTTCTATCCATAGAAAGATGGCTAACCAACAACCAGCTTATACCTAATCCCAAGAAAATTAAACTGCTACTCTTCCTTCCGAAATCCCTCTCCTACCTCAAAATAACCTTCACCATTTCTTCTCTTGATAACACCATTATACAAGCTGACCCACACACTAGCTCGTCTGTGTTATTATTGATGACCAATTAAAATTCAATACCCATATCCAGCACTGTATCAAAAAGACAAATCAAAAACTTGGCCTACTCTACAGACATAAAAAACACCTATCCCCTGACTCAAAACAAACACTAGCTCAGGCTTTCCTCCTTCCTTGTCTGCTATATGCCTCTCCTATCTTTACTCATCTACAATCCACCCATTGAGCAAAACTCTGGCAATCTTATTACAGTGTTGCCAGATTTGCCAGTAACCAACCTTACAAATTACATCACTGCCTTGCTCTAAAACAGCTCCACTGGCGTGAATTCCCCCAACACCTGCTTCTTTCCCAGTTGCAAATGACACACTCTCTACTCTGTAAAGCCTTAAGCTGTCCTTCTCTCTCCTCCCTAATATCACGTTACACTCCCTCTCATACTCTCCACAGATCTGACTAGGTCCTCCTCTATACCTATAAACCAAACAAAACATTGTCAAACCTCTATACAAAAACAGTATATCCCAGGCCTGGCACGAGCTCCCCCTTAACATTCAAACCATTACTAACACAAGTCTCTTTAAAACCAAACTCAAAAATTTCCTCCTATATGCCAGCTCCTGCCACTGCCAAGATCCCACTTAATCCCCCCTTCCCCCCCTTGCACCACTGTACTACCTCTCACACTACTACCATATCTGTCCTCAATGCCTTTAGTAACGTATGACCCTGTACTCACTTCTCCCAAAGGTTTGCTGCTCCCTGAAGGCATAAGCAGCATCCAACATAACTTGTCTCTCACCTATTTGCATTCTCCTAGTTAATTCCAAACCATTTCTATGTCTTACCTCAGCAGTATGCAAACATTTTTTTTAATTCTGCCTGTAAGTACTACAGATCACTTTCTGTAAGATTGTAATTATGTTCTTTCTATTCTATTCAAAGCTTTGTATTTCATGTAATGCATATTATTTTCTTTGTAAATACCTTCACAAACTGCATTATCTTGTTTTGTATGTTGTTTTTCTCCTTGTGTCTCCACTGAAAATGGGCCACTGGCTCAGTTGGACTAACCTGGTTAACAAATGACAAACAAATAAATACATGCATACATAGATATATAAATACATAAATAATAAATAACTATTGCCCTTACTAAGCATGCAGAGGAACTCTGTAAGTAGTGCATAAAAAAAAAAAATAAATAAAAAAAACAGAATAGGATGACAATTCTGAAAGCCTTTCTGAATAGTTCAAGTTTTACAAATCTTTAATTTTTGTATTAAGGAATCATTGCAGTCTTTCAAGTTGTTTCAGGTAGCTTTTTAAGGGCTACAATTTACAGTGTTGTATTAAATAATGGGTTGGATCTGTGAATGATAAAGTGGTATAGTGATCTCCCTGAGGTGACTAGACTTGCCCTTCAGAATAAAATGGACTGCAGAATATGTTTTTTACACTTTGGTAAGTATACTCTGACAAAATGTAAGTTTAAGTTGTCTATCACTGCCTCTAGATATTATATGATGGTACAGTTTTATATAACTTCTCCATTTATTTTGTAACCATAATTTAAACCTGTTTTGCTAGGTCTCGTGACACTAGATTCATTAACATTAGAGATGGGTTCATTACTACTGCGTCAGCTATATATTTTTTATAGATCATTTTAGAGAACTGAAACATGGCTTATTACCCTGATTTTGTTAGCTAGATTATTTATTTATTTACTCATTCATTCGTTCTTTTGATAACCATATGGACGATGTGGTCCAGTCACAGCCTTTGTGCAAGTAAGCAAAAGGACAAATACAAAGACAATAATCAAAATAAAAAAAAAAAAGCAAAAACAAAAAGACAATTAGAAATAAAAAAAAATAGTCATACTTACGTACAGATATACACAATAATATTAATATTTACACTATACTAAATGTATATATATATATATATATATATATATATATATATATATATATATATATATATATATATATATATATATATATATATATATATATATATATATATATATATATATATATATATATATATATATATATATATATATATATATATATATATATATATATATATATATATATATATATCGCGGTGGTGGTGCTGCGGTAGTGTTGTCGCCTCACAGTAAGACACTGTCCAGTTCGATTCTCAGCTAGATCATCTTCTCTGTGGAGACATGCGTGAATGGGTGTACCTTCATTGAAGGTTGTGCATCAGGCCTGGCAAGCTGGTACGTAAAAATCAACTGCCAATCATTAGCGGACCAGAGTTCAGCTGTGGCGACAACTAACCGGGAAAAGCCGAAAGACACAAATATATATATATATATATATATATATATATATATATATATTCACTTTATAACCTTGAAATACTGAAATGTCAAATTTCAGTATCTCGAAGCTATAAAGTCGAATGTTAAAAATAGCGAACGTTCATAATCGCGAATTTGACATATGTCGAATTCGCGGTTATGAAGTTGCACTATGTAATGTCCGGGTTTGTGTTTTGTTGGTGCGAGGTGCCATGTTTGGATGTAGGTGTTATGTCAGGTAAGTGAGTGTTTTGTAAGAGTTTTGAGTGGGAGTTAGAGTGTGTGTGAGGGATTGGAGAATGTGCGTGTGTGAGTGAGCTTTTGTGTTGTGTTTGTGCGATCTCGGAGTTAGTATATATAAGTAGGGGGTGTGTGGGGGGTGCAGCCCCCCACATAGGGGGTGCAGGGGGGCTTGCCCCCCTACTTATGTGTGTGTGAGTTGTGTATGTGTGTTGTTTTTTTGTTTATGTTGTGATGTGGGTGTTGTGTTGTATGTTTAGTGTATTGTGTGCGGTGTTTTCGGTTATGTGGTTTCGCGGTTTTTGTTTGTCGGTGTTTTGTGGATTCGGTTTTATAGACTCGAGATACTGAAATTCGATATTTCAGCATTTCGAGGTTATAAAGTGAATCCATATATATATATAAGCATTTGAAAATAATAGTTTAAAAAGAAATGGATGCCATCAGTACAAATTTCTTTGAAATACCAGCTAATCTTTATCCTTTATTGTATCATATTCCATAATCATTGCAGTACCCACTGTATTATAAATGAGTTGATATCTTATTATTTTAATTTGTCAGTTATTGTCTTAGGGTAATAATGCATTGTCATTCCTTCATCAAGTAAGAATGCCACACGGTTGCCTTTGTAGCATTCTGACATGTATTTGTTTACTGAGATGTCTGCACAGCACTTTTCTGTAAATATGTTTACAATGTCCTATTGCTAAGCAATCACTTTATTTTTTATTACTAACAAATTACTCTCACAGTTTTCCCTTTCAGTTTTCTGATAAAATTATACAATAATTTATTGCTGTTTTCAGCTTCTTAGATCAAGCTATTTTCCCAGTTAGATTAAGAAGATGTAATAAGAAAAGAAGGTACATTTATTTATTCTATATTTGTTTTTATGAGTAATGACATTTTTAAAGGTTATGTTTTACCTCCTTTTCTGCTGTACATTGTATTACAATTGTGATTCTACCAAATGGGTTTTGTTGAATTTACTTGTATATTTGTCTTATCAGTATGGGTCCATGAATGTAGACGTTAATAATATATATAGACAAAAAGTCCTACTGTATCAAACTCCAGTCTAACCAATCAAAAAACGCCAAACATTTCTGGAATTTCATTAATTCTCTTCTCAACCCAGGTACCAAAAACAACCCCTGCCCTGACACCAGCAAATCTGATCCTGAAATAGCCTTTCTATTCAACTCCTTCTTCACCAACTCCATAGCAGAACTGACCAAGACCTTCCCTAACAATAACCCTTCCCCTCAACCTATCCAATCGTCCTCATCCCCTACACCACCCTCTGCCCCCAATCCTCCCCCAATATTTGAACTTAAACTCATCTCAACCTCCCACATAAAAAAATTACTCTCTAAATTAAAACCATGCTCCAATGCCCCTGACAATATCCCATCTTCCTTCCTAAAAATAGCTGCAGATGGCATCGCTTTCCCCATTAGCATTTTGATCAATAGATCCATGCAGGAATCTTATGTGCCCAAATTATGATGGGCTGCCTTTATTCTACCGCTCCATAAAGGAGGCAAAAACCATAACATCTCTAACTACCGCCCCATAGCTATCCTCTCCCCAATCTCAAAACTTCTGAAAAAATGCATCCACCTTCAGCTTATGCAATTCCTAGCCAATCACCACCTAATCACTCCAACCCAACACGGCTTCCGACCTGGCCATAGTACTATCACTGCCCTTCTCTCCTTCTTAGACTCCATAAATCTTGCCCATGACTCTGGAAAAATAGTATCTACTAGATCTGTCCAAGGCATTAAATACCATCTCCCACACCCATCTCTTGAACCATCTTTCTAACCTTAACCTCTCCCAGAATACCTTATCCTGGTTCTCAAGCTACCTCTCTGACAGCTCTCAAGCTGTGAAATGGGGGAAGACACCTCAACCTTCCTTCCTATCCCCACTGGGGTATCCCAGGGATCCATACTCAGTCCAATGCTATTTAACATCTTTATTAATGATTTCCACAAAGCCATACCCAACACCAAAATTGTACAATATGCAGATGATTCAACTTTAGTCTACTGCACGTCTAACCTCTCAGAGCTTCAAACAGTGACCCAGACTGCTTTCTCCACCACTGAAAACTGGATGCTCCAAAACCACCTCTCGCTAAATGTCAATAAATCCAAAATACTATTATTCTCTCCCTCAAATGCTTCCCCTCTTGATAAAAACTCATTTCAAATTATTAGCCAAAACAACTCTACTATAGAGGTTGTTCCCTTCACTAAACTACTTGGGGTTACTATTGATGAACACCTAAAATTTGGCACTCACATCCAGCAAAACATTAAGAAAACCCAATAAAACTTGGTATGCTATACAGAAACATTTACTTTCTCTCCTTCCACCAGACAAAATCTCGCCATTACCTATCTGCTCCCCTCACTAATGTATGGCACTCCTCTACTAACAAACAAACAAGTCTGTTATAATAAGATTTCTAAATTTGCAACCAAAGCCAAATTCTCCTCCCATCATTGTACTGCCCTTCATTTGTTAAATTGGCTTGAACTCTCCAACCATCTAGACTATCTCCAAATTACTACAGCCCACAGACTAATTTTTCAACCTAAGTGCCCAGCACTAACCAACATCCTCCAACCTTACACCCCTCAGAGAACTCTAAGATCTACTCACCAAAACCTAATCACTGTCCGCAAACCCAATCATCCTGCTGGTCAGCTTCTTCTATCCTTTTCCTTAGCTAAACAATGGAATTCTCTTCCTTCCTCACTAAGGACTTGTGAAAACCATGAAAACTTTAAAACTCAGCTACACTCCTATCTTTCCTATAACAGGAAATGCAACTGCACTCTCCCCACCTGGCCTAATAATAAATGCACCCCTGAAACTCTTGACTAACTCTGAGTACAAGCTAACCTAACATAAATGTACATATTGTAAATAACATAATTGTACGTATTATAAATAACCCATCCCACTTTTTTTTTTCCTCTGTTTTCCTTCTAAGTCTTTATTCTCCCTCTCAATTAAGTTACCACTGCCATCCTAAATATTTAGGTACTATGTAACCAAATAATTTATTCCTGTTCTCTAGCATGGAATGAAACTGTAATTGTGTTTTCTTTACTATGATTGTATATGTAACTAAACTATGTAATGCAGAGCTTTTCTCCCTGGGCCTCCACTGAAAACAGGCTCCCTGAGCCCAATGGAGCTCCCCGGTCATCAAACTGGAAATAAATAAATAAATAAATAAATATAACTCATTGCTAGTGACCAGAGCTAATTTATCTAAATCATTGAGGGCAGTATCCCAGTCAGTTTTCATAAGCATGCAGTTAACTGTGTCATACTTTCAGTTTGTAAAATAAAGGATGGATGATTTACTAATGATTCAGTTTGAGTTGACTCATGTTAAAAATATTGGTATTAGATTTTTGCCAATTACAGGGGGTACATTCACTAGTTGGAAGCAGAAAGATCTTTGATTTGACAGTATGATATCTAAGAGAGTGCCTCCTCTACTTGGATTTCATGCTGTTTGTTCCAAACTGTTTTGATTACCATAGTTGATTAATATATAAGGATAAGGCATGATGTACTGTTTTTATTGACTGACAAGAGTAAGTGAGAGATACTTGCTAGAATGGTTTTAGCACTAGGGCTAATCGTTATTAGGCAACAAACTATACATCCATATTATTCTACTTCTAAATTGGGCCCCGTCTGACAATATACAAAAATGGAACAATGAATAGGATGTATGAAAACACAAGTGAGTAATTACTGCAAAAAAGAAAAAAATAGTCACTCTGATTAGACCTATGTTATTCTGAGTCACAACATTCATACACACACACACACACACACACACACACACACACACACACACACACACACACACACATGAACATGAGCATGCACACTCACACATACACACACACTCATTCAAGCACACACACACACACACACACACACACACACACAAATATGAAGGTATACAAACACACACACACACACACACACACACACGCACACACACATGAATATGAACATGTGCACACACACATGAATATGAACAAGCATACACACACACACACACACACACACACACATGAATATGAACATGCACACACACACACACACACACACACACACACACACACACACATATGCATAAACATGAGCATGCACACTTACACATACACACACACTCATTCAAGCATGTGCACACACACACACACACACACACACACACACACACACACACACACACACATGCACACACTCATTCAAGCACATACACACACACTCACACACACACTCACACACACACACTCACACTCACACACACACACACACACACACACACACACACACACACACACACACACACACACACACACACACACACACACACACACACACACACACACACACGAATATGAAGGTACACACACACACACATGAATATGAACATGCACACACACACATGAATATGAACAAGCACACACACACACACATGAATATGAACATGCACACACACACACACACACACACACACACACACACACACACACACACACACACACACGTGCTTTCCAACACAATTTTCTGCTTGAGGATAAGTATTAGCAGCATTTTATAGCTGCACAGTTACACAACCCATCATATTCATGTCCTCTGATACCATAGAGTCAGCTCTTGTACTACAGCATCCAGCAAAAGGGAGTGTCTCAGCTACAATCAGTTCCATTTTTTAACACTACATTTGCATCACCATTTTGTATATCATAGCAGAACTATATGTGAATTTGAGAGGGAATATCAATCAGTTACTAATTAGCTAATTAACTTAATTTGTTGTTCTAACAAATTCCACTGAGTCTATGGTACATGCACTTCTGAACTCACATGATTGTTTGAAGGTGGGATCATAACAATGTTTTATAATGAAAGAGCTGCACAACACATCATATTCAACCCCGTATAATGCAGTGAGCTAATCTGATAAATTGTCAGCAAAAGAGAAAGTATCCTAGTGACATTATGTTCCATTTTTTTCCTTCCTAATTTAGTTTGTTACTTTTCTTTTCGACTTCACAATATCTTGTATACTTTACTGATCATTTACTTAATTCTTTTTGTCTGAATAGCCACTGAACCACCTATTGAACTTCTTGTGCTTCTCACTATATCACGCTGAATATTGTATAAGCCTTCATTTCCAAAATATTTCCTTGACTAGCTCCCATTTTAATGGTTCCAAAGTAGTATTTCACTGGTAGCAATTTTGAGCATGGCATTTCCCTGTTTCTTTTTCCAAAAAATGTTTTGGGAATGCCTATTACCCTGATTTCCCCTGTTGGTATTAACAACAGTTTCGATGCTTTGTATTGTTTTGTTCTTAACTGTCTCCATAAATGGTCAAACCTGTAAAGGGTATAGCATTTTCCTTTCCTCATTCGTGAATTGTTTTCTCTCAAAGTTATACCAATGGTTAATATATCGAGTAACCATATCCTTCCAAATGGGATTACTGTTGTGTGTTGTGTGTGCTCAATATACAATATTTTTGCTAGAGTAATAATTCTTTTATGTTTAATGAAAAATTGTTTTGCCAATGCCAAGAGACAGATATGGGAGCATATTTGCACCAGTTTATGCTTGTCTATTTATGAAACTATTTGAAAATAAATATATTTATTCTAATCCTTTTTTAGAAAGTGATTTATTTTCATTATATTAATGATTTAATTTTTATTTGTAAAGGTGATATAACAGATTCAAAATTTTTGTGTGAAGAATCTGGGAAATAATAGATTTGGTTTGACTTTTACTTTTATTTCCTATTCTTCAGTTATTGATGGATGTTATACTTTGTGGTGTTGCTGGCCAGCTAATTTCTTCTAAGGTATTTCATAAAGCTATTTCTACTGTTGACTACTTATACAGTTCTAGTTTTCATACTGACTACCTTATGAATTATCTTTCTACAAGTGAATTTATTAGGATAAGCCATCTTTGTACATATAGAAAAGAGTTTTGGAAGAATCTTGTATGTTGATAAGAACATTTTTGCATTGGGGCTACTCTAGAGATGAGGGCTGTAAGGTATATTGGCAAGCTTCAGTTATATCTCATGTTGATTTATTATGGGCAAAGAGAGAAAATGTACTTGGGGTCCCAATTAAATTAATTCTAATGGTGAGAAAAACATATTTATTTTGTTTCACAGTTAAATATGTTATCCAGTGAAACTGAAATAAATTGGAATAGTTTAGTAAATGATGTAACTATGAGAAAGTTAGCATTTGGTGCTCTAATTTCCTTTACCAAAGGGAAACATATTGGATATTTTATCTGCCATAGTTATTTTGTATTACCTAAGGTCATTACAGATGTAAATATTTATTAAAGATACCCAGTTCCTGTGGTAGCTGGACTGCTTGTCTATTTACTTGTAATGTTTTTGTGAGATAAATCATATTAAGTTGGACATAATGTCACCTGTAGCACAGGGTTAGTAATTAATGCTATTAGTTGCCTGTATAATTTATTTTATAAAGGTAAACCCAGAAGTTCTATTTTTTTTACAGTGAAAGAATCAAACAGTATTACTTTAGTTCTGGAAATGTTCAGAATTAGCTTTTTGTTATTAAGCCATTTGATAAGAGAAAGGAAGTCAGCTTGTTGTTGTTGTATGGCCGAGGAGGTCAGGTTTGAGTGAAATAAAAACCACTCATCAGCGTAAAGTAAGAGAAAGAAGTGAAGAAGGTCAACTGATTATTACTGAAAATGGAAAAAGAAGGCAAGCCAGAATGGAGCCCTGAGGCACTCCTTTAAGGATAGGTGTTGAAGCAGAGAAGGTGTTCTGAAACTAAACAGAGAAGTACTGAGTGGAAAGATAATTTTTAAATCAGGGAGATGTATTTGGGATAATTCCAATTTCAGTTAGGTGACCTAACAGAATGTTAGGGTAAACCAGATTGAAAGCTCTGGTGAGGTCAATAAAGATGGCTCCAGTGAAGAAGCCTTAGTCCATAGCCAGGAGGATGCTATCAGTAAGTGCCCAGAGTGCTGTAGATGTACTCCTACTAGCCAAAAAGCCATGATGTTTTGAGAAAAGTAGATTATACTGGGAGAAGTAATTGGGGAGTTGATTGTAAACTCATTTTTCAAGGATTTTACCAAGTACTGTATGGGAAGAATGGAGATGGGACGGAAGTTAGTGATGTAGAATGGGTTAGTTTTTTGGGGGAGGTGTTTAAGAAGGGTTGTCTTCCAGGTATTAGGCATGATTTTTTTTTTATATAGGCAGAAAATATGAAGTCCTTACACAGGAATAATAACCATGAGAGAAGACTGTCATGAGTGAATTTTTTAGTGCAAGTAGTGGTACTACATGTTTAGCTTTGATTGTTTTTAAATGGAAAGTGGGAATGTGGGGGGTTAGAGGGGGAAGAGGGGTTATTAATGGAAACAGGGATGGCAAGTGTATTGAAATGGAGGCTGAAATCAGCTGCTGTGAGGTCAGATGAGGAGAGGGTATTAGCTGGATTAGTATGGCCTAAATAAAAGGTAACAGTTTGTGAATGGTTAGGAGGTTGAAGTTTAGAACTTCCACAAACTTGTTGAGAAAGATCCTGGACTGACCTACGTGAAGTCTCTTTCTTTGATACCAGAAACATTCTAGACTCAAACCCTTTCCTTCCAGATAGAGAGAGGAGGGGGGGTATATTCTATTACCCACAGAGCTAGCAGAGGCTGAAATACAGGGGAAAATACAGAAGTTTGATCTTGATGAGGAGGAGGCAATCTCTAAAAAAGAGGTAGAGTCAATCACAGCCATCAGAACCTATGGTGGCCCGTTGCCAAAGAAAGAAATGAGATCCAAAAAAGGGAGGAGAAGAATAAAGTTTTGCCAGGATCAGAGCTGAAGATCCGTTGATAGTCAGACTTGTGGGACTGTCCTAATAATCATCTGCTTACTTGAAGAGTGCTGAGTCTGCTTAAAATGATTTTTATAAAAAAAATTCAGAAATAGCAATGAAATGTTTAACAAACTTGGATAAGGAATGCTAAAAACAGTGAGTCACCCCTTGAATCACTGTTCCTCTCTCATGACATTTTTTAAAGATCTTAGTAGCAGCAGCTGGTCCAAACACAACTTCACTATCAAGGCGAAAATACAGTATGTTTGCTTTTACACCTTTAGTCTAATTTAGAGTTTCTGACCATACAAATCTTAACAGATCCAGTAGGTGGTACTCTGGAGAAGGCACCAGATGGGTCAGAAGCATTTAAAGATAATTTACCATTAGACAGAATGAAAAGAGAGAGTGATGTTCCTCATATTATCAAAAGATGCAAGCAAAAACTTTAATATGTTAACTTAATAATTAGGAATTCTAAAATTAAGGGTGGTAGAAAAAAATACTCTTTTCCGCAAATCTATCAAACGCTTTTCCATCCTTGTCAGAGAGAGAAAGGGATTAGCATTTACTAGATGTTTAGCTGCAGAGAGATTTGACAAAGAAATCGGGATTGGATCTGGGATTAGAAAATAAGTATTTAAAAGACTAAGGAACCTGATAAAATCTATTTGCCTTTTTAGGGGCTGCAGCCTGGCTTTTAAGCATGTTGCAGGCTGTAATAAAAAACATCTTCCAAAGCTGAAAGGACAGGAGGAACAGCCATAGACTGAGGAAATTTTAGTTGCCAGAGAAACTGGAATGTCATTTTATTCCCTCTGAAAATATTAATTAATTGTAGCAATGGTTTCAGAAAAAAAGAAAATTCTATTAAGGGAACATTAGAAGAAATATTCTCCTCAGAGACAGAATCTGATACCTGAGGGAAAATAATTGAAATTATTCCCTGTAATTTTACTTCCTGATAATCATAGTGGAAATAATCAGAAACAGAATAATTTGTTTTTTATTTTACCAGTAAAACCAGAATGTGAAGTGTTAGACTGAACAAAGCCCTGAGATAAGCCCAATAAATCTTCCTTATCTAGGTAAATCAAAGATAGGGGAAGATAAACATTTAACTTTTTGTTTCTTTTAAACAGGAAACTTCATATAAGCAGAAACAACCTGCTGAAGGGGTAAAGTCTTTTTAGTAATTTTCATCTGATTGGAGAAAAAATAAAAAAAACAATGAGGATCCGGTAAGCTGCTCTAGGTTAAGCTCAGAAAGAAGAATGAAATGTGGTTAGCAATGTCAGTAAAAGTTGATAAACACGTAAGTATAAAAAACAGTGTTACCACATAAAATCACACAGTGGCAAAAACACAATCCTAATCCCCAAAAGCACATTATAAACTTTGTGTGTATGTGTGTGTGTGTGTGTGTGTATGTGTGCCCATGCATGTGCATATTTATATATATATATATATATATATATATATATATATATATATATATATATATATAGGGTCTATATTAGCAAATCGAAAATCCCTTTAACCGAATACCTATACGTCGACATCTATAACGCGAACCGCTAAAATCCTGAATGCACTAATTAGCAAAAAATAAAATAACAAACTGTCATAGTCTGCCAACCCCACCACCCACTACATACTACCTACCTACCCAAACAAAATAAATAAACCACATACATACACTAACCAAATCCTACTTCTAACCTAAAGTAAAGCACCAAAACCCTACTTCTAACCCTGCACTAAACCCCACAAACACAACTAACTATGCACTATCCTTAATCCCTCCCTAACCCTAAGGTCCGTAACTACCGCACAAGTCCCCTACAGACATACACCCAAAAAAATAAATACACATACATATAGCAAAACCCTACTTCCAACACTACACTAAACCCCACAAACACAACTATCTATGCACTATCCTTAACCCCTCCCTAACCCTAAGGTCTGTAACTACTACACACTTCCCCTACAGACATACACCCAAAACAAATAAATAATGCACATACATACAGCTAAATAAAACCCTACTTCTAACACTACACTAAATTTTGCATACGTTACCTATTTATTAACTTACCTTAACCCACATCCTAACCCTAAAGTCCTATCTATCGCACTCTTACCTTATGGAGCTATACTGCAGATGGGCCAGCCATTGCACTTCGACATTTCCATTTTCGCTGTTTCGGACGTTCGGCGTTTCCGTATTTCACACAATACGTGTCGGTCTTTCCGTATTCGCGATTCCAGTCTTTCGCTTTGCTAATAGGAACCCTACACACACACATATATATATATATATATATATATATATATATATATGTGTGTGTGAGTCTGTTTTGTTTGATAGAAAATACATTTCACTGAAACTCATTTTGTCGAAGCCTCATTTCACTGAAAATGAATTGCCTGAGCACAATTCACTGAAAGCTCAAGTCACTTGAAAACTCATTTGACTAAAAGTCATTTTGACTAAACAGGTATATGCCCTATTCCCCACTGTAGTGCAATCCTGGAGTTAGTATATATAGTTAGGGGGGTGGGGGGCACAGCCACCCACATTGGTGGGTGTGGGGGACTTGGCCCCCCCACATACTTTGGGTATATATTATTTTCTGGAAAGAGTTTTTCATTTGACTTTTAAGAATCCATGTCTATGATTTACAACATTTAAAATAGGTGGGGGGTATGTCCCCATAACCCCCAATGTGTGGGTATAGACTATGTTTTGACCAAAGAACGTAATCTTACTAATAAAGTGAAAACTTACTAATAAAGTGAGTCCTTATTATGGATACTGGTAGTCCCTGTTTTTTGTTTTCCTAGTTTTGGTACGTGGCTTGCTTATATATGATATTATGTACTACTTTGAGTGGAAAGAAAGCTATTTGTCAACTCCAGCCACTTTGCATTTTGTAGTGTTAAGCAGTGAGGTGGTTTATTTAGAAATGTAGGTTTGTTCAACTATGCAAAGTGGTTAGTCTGAATATTGGTTAGTATAACTGAATCATACTGAAAACGAAAGATATTAGTGTGTTACTTGTTGCCAGCATAGCTTGCACTGTTAAAAATAATCCAGCTTTATACAGCATGCCTAATGTTTTGTTAGCCTTAGTAATAGCATAATTAATATATATTTTTTTAGGTTGTGGTAAATAATTATGCCTTGCAATTAAGTCTTAGATGCATATTCTATTTCTATATCATTTAGAGATATGATCTGAAATTCTGATTTTTTTTAGTAGTTCCAGGGGTGAAAATGAAGTAGTTTAGGCTTCTTAGCATTTAGAAATAATTTTGATTTTGTAATCCATTTTTTTAGCATTGTGCAATGACTGTAGAGTTCTGGAGTTGCTTAATGGTTTAGCTGAACATGTTAATGTTGAATCATTTGATTATTGTATTATTAATGTATTTTATATTATTTGTGTGCATATCATAATAAATACGTTGAACATCAGAGGATGAAGTAATGATCTAAGAGTGACACCAACTGGGATTGGAGGAATTATGAGAGGAACACCTTGCTTTGCAATAAAATGAGAGCAGAAAGGAGCAGAAAGACCTCTGCTCTGTGGAACTATCGATAGATTTTTTTTCAGTTGGACATGTTGGTGTGGTAAAGGGCTGTTAATTCCTATCAGAAGTTGCAAGTGAGCGACTGCATACATCATTCACAATGAACAAAGGGTAGCAATGATAATAGTGATGATATTGTTTCAATTCTATCTGGATACACAGATGCAGAAACACTACTGGCAGATAATAACTTGTGTTTTATCGCATTTCTGAACATTTAAACTGCTTGAAAGTGCATGCTATATTCTTACAAACATGTTGTCCTTTACCCAAGTCACCTGAATTCTCTACTGTGTATTTTTTTTTATTCATCCAGTTCAGACCTGCAAGTCAGCCACACTCTTAACACAAGTCATTGGGTATGAGATTCAGAAATTAAATGTTGTTGTATGAAGACACACACACACATGCACAAATACAAATGCATACACACATGCAAGCAAACACCAAACATACCATGCATTCCTGTGGCACATTCATTGGGTGGAAGGTTAAGGAATTTTATTTTAGAGAGACACACACTGTCTCATGTATACACACACACACACACACACACACACACACACACACACACACACACACACACACACACACACACACACACACACACACACATTTGCACAAGCAAACACAAAACACATCATGCACTCCTGTGGCACATTCATTGGGTGCAAGGTTGAGAAAATAAATGTTATTGTACAAAGACACACACTCCCACATACACACACACACACAAGAAAGCACAAAACACACTGTACACTCCTATGGGACATTCATTGGGTGCAAGATTGAGAAATTAAATTTTGCTATATGAAGACACACACTCATACAGGCACGCATGCAAACACAAAACACACAGTGCACTCCTAGTCTGCACTCATTGGGTGAATGGTTGAGGAATTAAATTTTGTTGTACAAAGGCACACATTCTCACACATACACACACACACACACACACACACACACACACACACACACACATGCACAAGCAAACACATAATACACCATGCACTCATGTGGCACATTCATAGAGTGTAAGATTGAGAAATTAGATTTTGTTGTATGAAGGCACACATTCATACACAAACACATGCAAACACAAAACACACCATGTACTCCTAGTGTGCATTCATTGGGTGCAAGGCTGAGAAATTAAATTTTGTTGTACCAAAGCACACACTCATGCATGCATGCAAACACAAAACACACAGTGCACTCCTAGTGCGCATTGGATGCAAGGTTGAGAAATGTAATTTTGTTGTACAAAGGCACACATTCTCACACTTTTACACATGCACATGCACACACACACACACACACACACACACACACACACACACACACACACACACACACACACACACACACACACACACACACACACACACACACACACACACACACACACACTCACACAAGTAAACACAAAACACACCAATTTGTTGTACAAAGACACACACTCAAAGCACACCATGCACTCCTATGGTGCATTCATTAGGTGCAAGGTTGACAAATTAAATTTGTATACATGGATGCCAATGTATCACAAATATACAAAGACACACAGTCACACACTTGCACACAAACACAAAACACACCATGCACTCCTATGGCATATATAAAAGATCACCAATTCACCTATGTCATGTCTTTGAGATATGGGAAGAAACCAGAGCACTTGAAAAAAAACACCTCCCTGACACAAGTGGGATACTTATTAATGTGAGCTGTGTAATACTGAAAACTAAACAGAGATCTCTGCATTAAAATAGTGAATAGTGAAACTTGCTATTATACCATTTAAAGCAATTTGTAGGGGAACAAGTACCATTGCACATCTTGATACAGGAACCGTGAGCCCATCCCACACTGACTAATTATATATGGGAAATTGTAAGTGTTCAATTGTTCAGTATAACAATCACAACTTCTTGTTGTGGGCTGATTACCACTCAAAGCATCCTGACATCATTCACTTAAATACTGCAGCACATTTAGTAATTACTGTACTGAAATGTATCTTCTTCTTATACCCTAACAAGGAGTGTCTGATGATATTCTTAATTTGTTTTCAGGAATTTCAGTCTTTTGTCAAGAAGTGGGAATCTGAATATATAACTTCCATTCCTAGATACTCATAATTGAATGGTCAAGTAAAGAATGCGAGAAAATCAGTGAAAAATATTCTGAAGTAATGTAATCAGTCTAATCAGGCTGTTATGCATTTCTGTTAGAATACAGAAATACATTTTACAGGCCATGGGACTTTAAATAGCACAGTTGTCCGTAAAAGAGGGGTAAGCTTCAAGCTTCCTGAAGTATTTTCCTTGTTAGCACCAGAAAGCAGACAACTAGCACTGGAGTTACTACAGAGAAGACAGCTGAAACAAAAGTGGTTTTATGTCAATGACAGAAAGAATCTGACTTCCAGTATGGTGCTGAGTGAAGTAAGTGTCATGCACTTCACTTGTCCATCTCAGGTGAAATTTAATGAAAGTTTAAACTAGCATCCACTAGGAGAAACTTTTGCTACTGCAGAGATGTGATGATAAAGAGTTAAGTATGTGAATGTCAAAGAAAAAGAAGGGGATCCATTTAATCAAAGGGACATCTGAAACAGTAAATGATACTATTGCTGTATGTGATCCACTGACTAACAGCTTTTGAGGGGAGGGTGAGCTACAGCAAGAAACTAAAACAGAATATGTCCAAGATTCAAGAGAAATTAGAGCTATTATACAGTGAAATAAAGAAAAGCAGTGCTGCTTTGGTGGCATATGTATAAAAAACAGACAAAAGGCTAGAATAATTGGAGACGGTATTTACAGTACCACCTGATGAGCTGGAAAAGTTGAAAACGGCTAAAGCAGACCACGCACAATGATGTGAGATGTGATTATGGAAAAGCTACAAGAAGTGGAAGACAGGGAGTGCCAGGACAATCTTGAATGTATAAACATTCCAGAAAGATCAGAAAGGAAAGACTTCAAGGAATTCCTGGAGACCATGTTAAGTACTTGGACTGGTGTGCCTAAGGAGCCAATAATATTAGAGAGGGCACATGAGGCATTCACCTCAGCAAATGCATCTCTGCACTTCCCTCACTGATAATGGCCAAGGTACAATCTTTTTGACTAAAGGAGCAACTGCTTGGGGCCTTATGGCAGAAAGCTATGTTACTAAAACTTGGTAATCAGTGAATTTTCATAGGGCAAGATTATTCTTTGGGATAGGTCATACCCCTTTTCAGAATTTGTAAAAGATTACATTTGATATTTAAGTTGGTGTACCAGGTAACTTTCAGAATATATTTTTCCAGTGGCATCAAATCATCCCTGTATCCAGTAAAAGCAACTCAGGAACTGGAAAGATATATGTAATTCATGACTGATAGAGTAACCATAACCTCATTTAAAGATGCAGCAATAAAAAATGTCATAGGACTAATAGAGCCATTAATAACTGGCTGGAGAAACCTTTTCCTATCTTCCACCAAAAGATGTTGGAAAGACATAAGGAGATGGTCCAAAATACTGAGGAAATGGATCAATGTACGCCTGATCAAACTAATTTGGAATTACTCTAAGAATTGGAGGGAGAACTGTAATTAGGCGCATGTTTGACACAGCAACCAGGGGATTCTAATAAGTAGCTCTCTTGAGTGTTTACATTTTCTTTTTTCGGGACAAATTCTAGTATGAGTGTTGTAAAAGGAGCACTAGACTTAACACGTTTTACCTGCTCCCTTTTTCCTTTAAAAAAATGTAACACTCTTTTAAACTGTGTATTCAATGTATCTAACTGCATAAAAAGATAAGCAGGTGGAGTAGCAACCCTTGTGAAGAATGGGCATTAACACCATAAGCACTGAGTGTGTGTTGATTACATTGATAGCGTTATGACTTAGACTTTTAATTAATGTGTGGAAAAAGCAGCTGGTAAACCCAAATGGAAAGTGTAAGGAGATGTTTGAAGTAATGATTATTTTACCAATTGGAGTCAGGAAGGTAAGGACCATAAGGCCTGCCCAAGACAAAAGCAAGAGAAACCTGGCATCAGATAACAATGAGTGGCACATTTAATGAATTGACTTTCTGACTTTTAAATTAAGGGGAGGTGGAAAATTGAATAATCTCTCTCACCATTAATAACATAGTGTCCCAGCTGAGAAATTTAAATTCAGTCAGGGACCATCAGATTTTCGCATTTTACATAATTTCGAGGTAAAGTTCCATAGTCTGACAAAGATACATTGCCAATTTTTGGCTAAAGAACTAGGTTTAGTGATGTTAAGGTATTTTAAGAAATATCAGTGGATTGTATAACGCCCACACAAAAAAAAAAAGAGATATATATATATATATATATATATATATATATATATATATATATATATATATATATATATACACTGTGTTAAATAGGTAGAGGATGTGTGGATGTGAAGACAAACTAGGGCGGGATCTACTAGCAGAAAGTAACTGCTAAAAAGATCAGCTTATAATCAAAATAGGGAGGGGGCTCAGGAAACCTTAGTATAAGCCCTGCATGAGCATGTCTCAGAGACAAGTTAAAAGATGCTTTGATAGCAAAAGTGAACTGTATGTACTTAAGAGCAAGTTACAGTTTAGTTTGCTTTCAAAACCAGTTTTTTAGTTTAATATGTTTGCAGCCTAGACTGTCACAAACAGGAACATGGCAGTCTCAGTATCAATTTTGTAAGAAAGTAGATAGTTACAAGTTATGATACATGGAAATAACATTATGCAACCTGACCCCTAAATAACGGAAGAGTGAAAACAACCTAAGCTGTGAATATTATCTTAGAATGTGAACAGCCTTCAGGATCATAGTGAAAGAATGAAAGTGGGGATGTGATATTGCAGAAAGGTGAACGCAAAGAGATATTGAAGAAAGGATTTAGAGAAAGATATTTTGTAGATGCAATGGAAGGTAAAAAGAAACGAGAACATTAATTAGAAGGGGATACCATGTACAAATTACTGAAAGGAGGCTAAACACCAAAGGTAAGTATGTCTGGTAAGAGGGTATTGAGAACACAAGAGACTAAATGAAAATAAGGTAGTCTGTCATCCAAGATTGGAACTGGCGTGACAAACAAGAAAAGTTGGCATTATTTGCAGATGATGTCATTATATATCTTACTAATCCAGATGAGGACATTCAATGATTATTTGATCTCTTACTAAATTTATAAAAATTTCAATATTAAACTTTTAAAATGTCAGGTTATAATGTCAACACTGAGAAAATCAAAGCACTTACAAGTGACTATGCCCCACCATGTGAGCTAACACAATGATTCCCACAATTATGGGAACATTTTAGATTAAAATATTTAGGTGCATGGATACAGAAAAAAGCTGAGGACTCTGTAAAGTGTTCCTGAGAGGAATTGAGGATTAAGGTGCAGAAAAATCCAAGAAGATAGAAGCTATGTACATAAGATACAGATAAAAGAATTCAAACTATTATATGTAGTGCAAGTCTTTTTTTATGATCCTGGGAGGACATTTATGGGAACAGCTAAGGAAAGGGTTTTAGGCTTTATTTGGGAAGATATGCACACAAGAGTAAGCTGAAAAGAGAGAATTCTCCCACAAGAGGAAGTTGTTATAGGAGTATCGTACTTACAAGAATATTTGCAACAGCACAAAGCAAAATATGCTGTTATCTTCAGTCCTACAATTATTCAGCCCAAAGAAAAACAATGATGCTGTCACAAAGAGGGAAAAAGAAATGAACAAACCATTTAACAGTTTGGACCCCCATTTTAGATAAGAGCTATCAGGGAAAAGAGTTATTAGATATTAGCAACAAATTAACTAAGCTGTTGAAACTCAGATATGTAACAAATGGAAATGTAAACTTTGGCCAATAGCAATGATGGCAGCACCCTTTCAGATTGAAACAAAAGGAATAGCAGGCTGGAAACAAAATAATAAACATTACATTTCTCAAAACAACTGAGAGAGGGAGGGAGAATAATTCTTTGGAATGAGCTACAAGAAAAATGGAACATGACTGTTACCTCATATGAAATATAAAGGGGTCTATAACATCATAATTAAGTACAATAAGGACATTAAAAATAGAAATTATCAATTCCCAAAGCTGATTAACATTTTATTGTAGGCAAGAGAGGGGATAGGCATAACAAAGAGAACAGTTAGTATAATCTAAAGGGCATTAATCATAGATAAATGACTGCCAAGATCTAAATTAAGGAAAGAAGGTGGGAAAAGAACTGGATTTGCAAATAGCAGGTAAAAATTGGAAAGAGATTTGTTGTGTGAGTAAGACTGCAACAAAACTGTGTAGCTTTAGGATTTTAAACTATAAATCTTTATACCCCTCCTAAACTCCATAAAATGTTTCCTAACACACTGGAGAAGTTCTGGAGATGTTGGGATAGGAATGGCGGAAATTGCAAACATATATTTTGCTTCTGCTCAGAATTAACTGACTACAATCAAGGTATTGAAAGGCTCATCAAATATGTACTAGGGCAGGAGAAGTCACTAAGTTTAATTAATATATGTTTGAGTTAGGTTGACCTCCCTCACTTCAAAGGACTAAGGAAGGTATGTATCTCACGTATTTTGTTAGTGGTAAAAAAAGCACCATCTGAAGATGGAAGAATGCAGATCCACCAGTGGAACTACTGGCAGAAATTAGGAAGAAAGAACTGCAAGATACAGTATAAGGTCCTGTCTGTGTAGACTGCATAAGAAAAGGTGGAAGATTTGGGAAAGTCTGCAGGGGAGATGGGATAATAGCAAAGGCATGAATAGTGTAGACTGAACAAAAACTGAAAATGATTACACTGCAGAAATAACTATTTTGTTCATTAAGTAAGCACGCTTCCCCAGAATAGCTGTCTAAGGTGGAATGCCATACTATATGTTCTTGTCAGTGATTGTTTTAATAATAACTTCCATTTCTGGGAAGCTCTCACTGTCAGGTATTATAAAATAAGTCATACGTTTTATAAAAATCAAGACTGACACTGGAGAACAGAAGATGCACCATGTATGAGGACTCCATACCTGTGCAGAATGTTTTAAAGCTGACTAAAGTTGCAAACCTTCTAAAAAGTCACAAATCTTTCAGTTTTGAAAGAGGGAGAGAAACTGAAAATGATTTTGAATCACTCTTAGCATCATAAATTACAGACAAAAGCTACTGAAGTTATTTATAATACACAGACAAGCTCTTCTATAATTGAAGGAAATGTTATGCAGGAATACAACAGAAATAACAGGCATTTATCAAAGCTGTCAGACATGCTTCTGTGTA
This sequence comes from Protopterus annectens, assembly GCF_019279795.1. NCBI lineage: Eukaryota > Metazoa > Chordata > Ceratodontiformes > Protopteridae > Protopterus > Protopterus annectens. The sequence continues at coordinate 1,011,541,984 of NC_056747.1, read as the reverse complement.
AATTACCAGATGCAATAATCATTAGATACCTGAAGCCATAATGAAGTCTTCTCCAGAAAAAATAACAAGCTTCTGAGACTCTGAATGGTGATTGTCAAATGCAGGGAAATACAAGCTCACTGAATGACTGAAAATATTAAACCCAAATCAATATATTAGTCAAAAATTACTTGGCTATCAAAACTGAAAATAGCTCATAAGAGGCCTCATTTCAATAGTAATGTGTTTATTAAAAAATGCATGACTTGGTTACTGTCTAACATATGTAGTTATACAACTGTAATAACCAATAATATGGTTGGCATTCCTATTTTTATTAAAAGCGAGATGTGAAATACTTAGAACTATGTGAGTACTCCAAAGTTCTATAGCTAGGACTGGGTTTCAGTATGTTGTAAAAGTTTGAGGTGAAAACCTCTTTCTGTATCTCGCATGTTCACTACCTACGTATCTTATTCTGAAGTGTTACACAACCAAGTAATCCCTCTTGCATGTCTGATACGATCCACAGAAACATTCAGTCTTGGCAGGCGTGGCATTATGCAAGAAATCAGGAAAAAATTTATTTGGGGCGGATAATTATCATGCCTAATGTGAATCACACTATCAAATGCAAAAGATCAGTGGTGAAGGCCAGTAAAATACTGAACTATACAACATGACAGGTACATCCCAGAAGTGCTGAGCTCACCTCAACCTTGTATAGGATCCTGACTCTAATAAGGCCATGCCCAAAGTATTAAGTGCAGCCCTGTATAATACACAATTAATAGAAATTAGGCTGGTGGAAAGCTTGCAATGCAGAATTTGTAAAATGCTAAAATATTTTGATGAAGATGAGGCATTAGAAGTCAGCTCTATATATATATATATATATATATATATATATATATATATATATATATGTGTGTATATATATTTCTTTACAGATATATATATACATAGATACATATACATTCAAATATACATATACACACATGTACATACACACACACACACACACACACACACACACACACACACACACACACATGTGTGTGTGTGTGTGTGTGTGTGTGTGTGTGTGTGTGTGTGTGTGTGTGTGTGTGTGTGTGTGTGTGTGTGTGTACTGACATCTACCTCCCTGCAGTCAACACTTTAAAACAAGATAAACTGTTAGTTCCAAAGACAGCAGCAAGGTTTATACACCTAACCTAACCACCTAACTGAACCAACCCCACAAGTGGCTTGGGAATAAAGGGTATCCTGTGTACAGACATCTACCTCCCTGCAGTCAACACTTTAAAACAAGATAAACTGTTAGTTCCAAAGACAGCAGCAAGGTTATTATTTTTCTACATTTTTGCAATTTAAAAGTATCTAGTAGTAAAGTGGTCTGCCAAGGAGCACGCAGCACTAGTAGCAGTGGATTAACCCCCCCCCACACACACACACACTGGCAACACTTTTGTTTGTAAGCTCTTTTGAATAGCTAAAGGGAAGCAGTCATTGAGAACCTACCCCACTCCTGGCCAGTTTTTATCTGCTCTCCCCAGTTTAGAGCTCTCTGATTGTCTCTGTAGGATATCTCTCTGTAAGTCTTGTGGTGACTGGGCCCCGTTCTGTTTGCCTCACTATGCTCGGCTCACTCTGCTCCCCTACCCTGCCCCCATTTCCGACCCACCCCACTACCTCTACATTTATTCTAACCCTACGTCACCTGACCACTCCCCACAACCAATCAACAATAACCTCCCAAAACACACCTTTAGAATTTCTCTGTCACACAGTAAACACTACTTATATCCACATACAAGTAAACACAAACCATGCTAACCTTACTTTCATCTCTTCTACTGGCCCTCTCAACCCTAACTTACATTACAACCTTGCACACATATATACCCCTACCACATAGCATCTATCATACTACACTTACCTTCAAACCTGCCCCTACACACACAACCTTCCCTATCACCCCATCATTATTTAGCAACAACACTATACTATTTTACAAACCAAGTACATCCCACTATCTTAACATAGAAAACCATCATGTAAACTCCATATAGACATTCTACTAACTATCAAGCTCCAATGTTTTCTTAAGAAATACCTCCTCACCTCTGGTGACATCCATCCAAACCCAGGTCCAAACAACAACATACACTCAAACAAACACCCTGCAGATCTTCTCAACATAAACCTTAACTCTCGTAGTATATCTAACAAACTTCCTCAACCCACTACTCCCCCAACATTCTTACTATAACAGAAACCTGGCTAAAACCTAACACACAAAACAAAGAGACCCTCCAGGGTATAATATCCTATGTCTAGATAGAACAGGAGAAAAAGGTGGGGGCATTGCAATTGTTTACAAAAATACCATCTCTCTCTAATGCTGAGACCATTGCTTCTGTGTTACTGATAAATAAGAAAAAGAGAGTATCAATATTTTATGCATATATATCCCTCCAGGCAATAACTCTCAAACAATTGAAGATATTCCACAATGGTCTAAAGATAATCTCCCACATTAGGGGACCTAAACATGGACTGGCAATCTTGTAACTTTAAAACCCCATTAACCACATAAACTTGTATGGCTTCACCCAACACATTCAAGAACCTACTAGGGTTGTCAAAAATTCCCATAAAGAATCAATACTACCCTGCAAATAACTATCAAGCAAGCAATCTACCAGACGGACTTAGCAATCATCTTCCTACCTTCCTACTAAGGAAACAGACTAATACTCCAAAACCTACAGTCTACAGACAAGTCCAAATGATCGTAATGTCAATCAACTAGAACTCACACTTTGTTAAAAAATGTAATTGGGAACCACTTCGTAGCCTTGATCTAGACCATGCAATCGACTATTTTAACACTACTCTCATTAACATCCTCGATTCAATTGCTCCAGTAAGAAAAATTATAACTAAGCAAAACCTTGCTCCATGGCTTACCAAGTCTACTAGGGCCCTATTGAAAACCAGAGATAAGGCATGGAAAGCTTGGAAAAAAGATAACACTCCCCTAACTAAACAAAACTATCAACACCTTAGAAACCAAGTCAAAATACAAACAAAGCATGATAAACAAAAATACTTCTTAGATATGCAAAACAAACACTCCAGTAACCCCCAAATGTTTTGGCAAGCTATAAATTCCCTATCAAAACCAGGCAAAATCTCCACACCAACACCTTCTTCCACCACTACAAAATCAAATAGCGAAATAGCTTCCCAATTCAATCACCACTTTACTGAATCTATTACATCACTATCAACCCAACTTTCATAAAATACCTTCCCATGTACACCAAAACCTACTAACAATGTAACTCCCTTTTCCTTCTCACCTGGCTCAACCTCCACAATAAAAAAATACCTCTTAAAACTAAAACCCACTTCTCTTGCAGCCAATGGCATACCTGCTCATTTCCTAAAAATGGCTGCCAACTCCCTATCCTACTCTGTCTCAATCATAATCAACCGCTCCATACAAGAATCCCATATCCCTCAACTCTGGAAAGTCTCTTACATTAAAGGTGAAAATTCTTATGATATCTCTAACTATTGCCCCATAGCGATTCTGTCTCCTTTATCAAAAATACTTGAAACATGCATACATTCACAGGTTATGCATTTCCTTGACTCATACAGGATCCTTTCCTCTACACAACATGGTTTTCATCCACACCACAGCACAACCTATGCCCTCCTATCTTTCACAAACCTGGTTAACCAACACAGAAATAATAACAAGTTTGTATCCGCTATATTCCTGGACTTCTCTATGGCATTCAATATGGTTTCTTACTCCATTCTAATAGATACTCTTACCTCTCTATCCTTTGCTCCTAACACTGTTGCATGATTTAAAAACTATCTAACAGACCATCAACAGGCTGTCCAGTGGCAAGGAGTCCTATCATCTTTACTCCCAACATCAGTTGGTGTACCTCAAGGCTCCATATTATGCCCTCTCCTCTTTTCTATCTTTACTAATAACCTACATACCTCTACTCTACAGGCCTCACTCATACAGTATGCAGATGACTCCACATTGATCTGCTCTGCCCCAACCCTTACTGCCCTTCAACATATTGCCCAAGAATCCTTTAGCACAGTGGAAAAGTGGATCACAAATATTCAACTTATACTAAATCCTAACAAAACAAAACTATTTCTATTCACCCCAAACAAATCCAAAGCCACTCCACTCTCCTTCTCTATCCTTACTAATAATGGTACTGCCATCTCATCCTCTCTTCACACCAAGTTGCTGGGCATGGAAATAGATAGCAACTTAAACTTTGATATCCACATCTCCCAAACTATCAAAAAAGTACACAAAAAATGGGGTCCCTTTATAGACAAAAACACTTTCTATCAGATCAAGCTAGGGTCAGTCTAGCTCAAACCCACCTTCTCTCCACACTTATGTATACAGCACCTATTCTCACCTATGTCAGAAAATCTGATCATAACGAACTAGAGTCATGTTATAACAACATTGCCAAATTTGCTAAAAATTCCCCCTTTAGAACTCACCATTATATACCTCTCAGACAACTTCAGTGGCTTGAACTCCCACAGCTATTAACCTATCACCAACTAGTCATAGCCAATAATATCCAACAATATCGTGACAGAACTCCAGCCTTTGAACTAATAAGTAACTACATACCAAATCGGTCACTCCGCTCTACCAATAAATCACTCCTCTCCATCTCCACAGCTAATAACACAGCAGGCAAAGCTCTGTTTTCTCATTGTATAGCAAACAATTGGAATAATCTCCCTCACTCAGTTATTTCAGTATCAAACACAAAACAATTTAAACACTCTCTTAAGTCTCATCTTATTAGTTCCTGGTTATGTCCATGTGTTACATAAGGACAGATAAATTACCTTTTTTTTTTCATCCTGAAACCATGAAACATGGAAGTAACAAATGTTAGTTGTATGTTAATGTAAGAAAGAAACAGTAAATTAATCTCTTGTCTTATGAATTTATGAACTATTAACCTATTGTCTACTTGTAAAGTTGTTGAAAAATGTGTTATAAGAATGTCTTTGTACTCTGATCTCTTATGTCGCTGATACATAGTCTCACTAATTGGTATATAACTGATGTAGAAATACCTGTTGTCACTGTATTAATTAACTGAGGACCATCCCGGTTAACAGAGGGGAGAGAGAGAGAGAGAGAGAGAGAGAAAGAAATATAGATTATATATAAATATATTTGCAGGGTAGAAGATAAAGAAGGTTTTGATCTGTTTGTTCCTTATTACTTGTGAATCAGTAGGAGGGGGTCGAGCCAAGGCTTGGCATCGTATGATAAAAGAAAACATGAGTAATATGAAGTTAAATCTGGGAAAATATTGCTTGCTGACAGGGTTGTTGAGGTCCGAAATGATTTTTCTCAGTCAATGGCACAGTATAAGTCTGTATAGGGGTCCCACATTGGTTGACCTAGAACAAACAGAGGATAACAGAACTGTGTGAGGGCTAGATGCAGTATTTCAGAAGATTCGGTAGCTCACTGGTCTTAAAAGTAACATCTTCTTATGTTTGTGTATGCAAAAGTTTGCTCAGTTCTGGCAAGAAGTCTGCATTATAATTGATATATGCCAGGATCCTCTTTTAAGGCTTAGTTGCAAACTTTTAAGACTTTCTAATGGTACAAGTCCCTTATGGTTACAACTGATATTTATCATAATCCTTGCAAACCAGTGGTGTACAGAAAAGGGGCTAAAGCTGAATGCAAAAAAATGCAGGATTGTTATGTTTGGTAAACAGTCCATGTACAATTTACAGTATA
>NC_056747.1:1011466166-1011531166 GCF_019279795.1 Protopterus annectens | reverse complement strand
GACATGACTCATCACACAGCTCCATACTTCTCTTCTGAGACTGTTCTCACTGCATGACTAGTCTTACATGTATCTCAGAAAACTAAACAATTAAGTAGCTTGTATATTTAACCTACAACTGAACATGACATTTTTCATGCAGTAATTAAACATAAATATCTAAGGTTTGGCAGTGGTCCATGTTTTGGTGGTATTATCTGTAGTTTTATTAACAATTTTATTATATATTTCAACAGTAAACCTCATTTCTACCAGAAGAGTCAGCTTAGAAAAAATTAATCATACTCCTATCTTGCCCAGATAAAACATGAAATTTGACCTCATCTATATATGCAGTTAATTTATTTTTGTTTTATTTGCCATGCCTTTTGGTGTTTGTCCAAACTACTTTTTAAGAATTGTTGGACGTATATACAATGCACTTGGAATTAAATGATACTTTTTCACTGCAATAATAATACTAGTCCAGGAATTTTTTTCATAATAACCTTAAAAATGCAAATACTGTTAACCAAATGCATGCAAATCTCAAGTTATGATTCAGCCATGTCAGAAAATAAATAAAAAAACCTGAGAATTTACTGAATAGCCAGTATTTTTATTTATGTATTATTCATTGTATTTTGTATTTATTTAATTCTTTTGTGGAGTTGACAGCAGGTCACTGAACTCTTTAATCTTCCTAGGCTATCTGTACTTGTTTCAAGGGACACAGGTTAGTCCTCTTTCAGGCTGACAAATCTTTTACTGTTTCCTGCTCTTTACTGCGTAAGTATAACATTATAAACTCAAACATTTACGATCTTACATTTCTTAGTCATTTTTTTCTGCTTTTTGTAATCCTCCTACCCTTTTTGCATAATCTAAATGTTGAATTAGCTGAAATTTAAGATCTTGCCTGATCTTTCAGCATGTGTTCTATTGTTCTACCTGATTTTCTGGCCATCAGACTATCAATCTATTTGTATGAAAGAGCAACATAGCCACACTAACACTCTCACTGTATTATTTTAAATGCTGCAGTTTATAAATGCTATGACCTTAGCCACTGCCACCTAGCTTTGATATCTCTTGTGTACAGTGAACATGAAAGGAATTAGCCTTAAGTTATTCTATTGCTTGATCTGTCTGTCTGTCTCTGTCCCATGTCACAGCTGATAATTGTCCTTACAAATTGCTCAATTAATGATTTAAAAAAGAAATAAAAATCAAATAAGACTCAATAATTGACACTACTATTTGTTAATTCTCCATATCTGTCAAAATAAGTCATTATACTTGCTATGTAGAACTATTAGTTTTTATGTATATCAAATCCCCAGCTTTATTTCTGTTTTATTTGCAGTAAAGTTGCTCTTAATGTGGCATGCAGAAAGTCGACTTTGCTTGATTATTCAAAGTAACACATCTTTACGAGCAACTTGCACATGCTAGCCTACATTACTGCCATCATGTATTGTAAGCATATTTTATTTTTCTTTTATTTATTTTATTTTACCTTTGTTGACTGGGTTAGTCAGACTAAGGCTAGTGGCTCATTTTCAGTGGAGACCCGGGGAGAAAAACTCCACAGTAGGATAAAATTAATAACATAGTAGTATAAAATTTTGGATACAAAATCAGGTAGCAGTTCACAATTAACATACAATATGAGTTTAGCTTTACAAAGGTTGTAATAATGAGGTTTTGCAAAGGATATAGCATTAATTGAGTGAGTTATATTCATAAATACTTCTATATCATTGCACACTAAATTTGTAGAACATTATGCCTAGTAAGGTTTAAAAGTGGGAGTGAGTAATGGGAGAGGGGGGTAGCAAAGAGATGAGTAATAGGTCGTAGAAAAGCTAACAAATAGGTTGTCGGTAGAGGAGGGAGAGAGGTAGCAGAAATTATGCAAAAAAGGAAAGAGAAGGGGGTAAGATGGTAAACAGGAAAAGAGTAAATGTGGGATGAGGGAAGGTGAAAGAAGTCTTAGGTATAGGTGAAGGTAGCTTAGGGAGTATGAGTACAGTGGATATCTGGGAAGTACTGTGCAGTAATATAACATCTGATTTGCAGAAAGTTAAGATCCCATTCCTCTATAAGGGACATAACACGAGCTACAAAGCAAAAAATCTTTGTCTTATAATTAGGTCACCCTAAATAGAACCATTTCCTCCAAAGTACTGAAATAGTCAACAACTGTCGATGTCTTTCTTGACCACTTATGGATTTGATTTTCTAAATAATTAATCAAAGCTGTGCTTTTTTAGAATATGTCTCAAAAAAGCAGAGCACTTAATAAAATGCTGGAAAATTACAGCATAAAAATCTTAATGGATCTATGGTATAGCATCAAATATACAAATGTTTAAGGCCAAAAAAGACTTAACCCAAAGGATAAAAAAACATCAAAACATAAATAAATTAAAATCGATCGATCAATCTAACTTTTATGCTGGGGGGCAAGCTGCTCTGTACCCCCTGCTACTTATTTATTTCAACTCCATGACTGCACTACAGCAGGGAAAGGGCAAATTCCCAGTCCTCACTGTATCACTACCTCACACAGACAGATAACAGCAACAGATCTCAAAGTCTGTCAACCAACACATTTGATATTCTGAACATTCAACCAAGTAAATGAATCCCTTCTTAGCACAGCATGTAAGCCCTTATTACCATCATATCAGCAAACTTTAAATAGGTTTGTAAGTACTTACTACTCTATTGATTTGAGATGGATCTTAAGTAGTCTAGCCTTACATATCCATGATAGTTTTAAACCCTTATATTTTGTGTTCAAACAACTCTGAGATGAATAGAACAAGGATATGTTGAGACATTTACATTTTGCCCCTATCCATGACAGACAAGTGTGCTAAACTTTGGAAGAATTTGTAGTTACTCATCCATTTGTTCAAACTACATTTGAATACAGTGAAAGGAGCACTTTGATTTATGTGGAGTGGAAGATGGTTCCATAAAAGTGGAATTCTCTGCTATACCTACCTGTCCCTTAAGCATGTTCGATTTATGAAAAGACTAAGAACACTTGCGTGGGTATTTATGCCACCATTGAACATGCGAATGTTTAAAGGGACTAACAGGGTAGGGTCTGTTGAGGCTCTATATGTGAGCCAGAGGTCACCTTTCAGTAGCCTGTATGATTCTGAGAAGACAGACAAGGCTTTAAGATGGACTGCATAGTTTTTATAATTTAGGCCCTTAATTTTCTTTGTGAGGAATCATTGTCATTCCAGTTGTGACACGTATTTGGACAAATTTAGACAAGTACATCCTAAAAGGGACATTATACTCAATGATCAGTTTAATGAGTGCCAAGTACAGTGGAACGATTATAGCCTTGGACCAGGACACCATATGTTTTTATATGAGCTGCGTGATAAAAAAATAATAATTTCTTACAATAATGGATATGTGGTGATCCAAGGATAGTTCATTGTTGGCACAGGTTATCAAATCTTTGACTACAAGATACATTTTCAGGAATGTGTTGTCTATGTGATATTTATAAGGGGAGTAATTCTTGTGGAAGGATTCAGTTATAAATTTCTTGAAATTTAGTTTTAGTCCATGGTTTTGACACCATCTATTTTGACAGGCCCTACTGGAGGATCATGATACTCTAGAGTTTATGATGGCACCAAGTTTGCAGTCAACCTTTAACATTAGCTTTGACCACTGAAATGTAAATGCTAAACAGGAGAGGCCCAAGGACTGGACTCTGCGGTACACTGCCAGTGCCAATTTTTTGGTGGAGATACAGCTGTTTCCCCCCAATTTCCTTACTTCTAGTTGTTAACCACTTTGCTATCCAGTGAGTTACAAAAGTATTTACGTTTAGCTCAGCAAGTTTATCTATGATACCCGAGTGTAGGATGTTGTCAAACTCCTTAGCAAGGTCTAGATATATGGTATGTATTGATTTGCCCTCAGCCATTGTTACAGTAACTTTTTCAAAGTAGTTGACCAGGTAAAGTATGTAGGTTTTGTCCTTGATGAATCTGAACAGGCTTGGATCAAGAATCTGTAAGTTAATTATATCCTTATTTATTAATTCCACAATGATCCTTTCCATAGCCTTACATATGAGGCTGGTCAGGCTTCTTAGCCTATAATCACCCAGGTTCATTGAAGTCCCACCTTTGTACAAGGGAATGACTATTGCTGTCCTCCATTCATCTGGTATGAAGCCTGTGTTGATGCTGAAATTGAATAGCCACCACAGGAGGTCTGACAAATCATGTTTCAGGCTGCCCATTAGGCAGCCCAATATGTTGCCTAAACCCCATAGAAGCAGTGTTCTTTGCCTTAAATATTACCTTGAGGACTTGCTCTTTGGAGATTTGAGGAGGAGGTGCAGAAGCAAACATATAATATGAGAATATTGGAGGGGAGGGGGTGAACTGTGAGCTAAATTTGTCCGTTTGTAGATTGGCAATGTCCTCTGGGTCTGAGAATGTGATATCATCTACAATTAGCTCTGCACAGTTCTGGGCATTGTTTCTGAGGTTTCTAACATAGTTAACAAAGTTTTGTGGTTATCCTTCACCTGGGTGGCTATTTTCATCTCACATCTGGCTTTGATTCATGTGATCAGGGTCAAACTTCCTTGTTAACAAGAACATTTTTGGCATTCTGAGAGTTAAATGTGTTACTGCATGCAATCATTTTTTTTTTTGCTTATAGAATTTTTCTTATAGAAAGGTTCTACCACAGGAGTTTAAATTTCAGTTTGGAGTTCTATATATTTCTAATGGGAATAGATGCATCTCTGCAGCTATTTGCATGTGGGTGTACTTCAAATAATCGACTGTCACATAGCTAGCTGACTTTCATATTACTGAGATGGAAAAAATTAAAATGCAGAAACCCAAACGGCAGCTTTTAAAGAGGGTAAGTAGACACATGTCCAACTGTTTATGAACCTAACTCCAAGGTAATTTTAACCCACCTAGGTGGGAGGCTATGCCCCCCACACACCCCTTAACTAAATATACTAACTCTGGACCACACTACAGTTGAGAACAGAGCATATCAGCCAAGTGTTTACTTACCCTCTTTAACAGCTGCCATTCGGGTTTCTGCATTTTCATTCTTTTCGTCTTGGTAATATGAAAGTCGGCTATGTGATAGTCGATTATGTGAAGTAGACCCTTACATGTACATACAATTTGGCAATAAAGGATTCTGCCTAAGTAGTAAGGTCATCAGATGGAAAGAGATGTTGCATTTAGCTAGATTAGCACTCACTTTTAGTAGATTAGCCTTCTCATAATCTCTAAATACAGAGGTGCTGGAAGTTATTCAGGCTTTGTGACTGACCTGTGTTCTGATTTGACTAGAAAGAAGTTAAAAATGGTGGGGAACAAAGCTGCTGAATACATGTAAAGGCCAAATAGAGAATTTTGTTGTTCCTGGTTGGGATGTGGACTAACTGGTTCAGAGAGTTTGCATTGATAAGTCCAGAAATATCTGGGCATACATGTTTGAGGAAGTATGAGCCTCCTAGTTTATCATGTTTGAGGATGTATGAGTCTCCTAGTTTATCATGTTTGAGGATGTATGAGTCTCCTAGTTCATCTTGTTTGAGGTTGTATGAGTCTCCTAGTTCATCTAGTTTGAGGATGTATGAGTCTCCTAGTTTATCATGTCTCAGGATGTATGAGTCTCCTAGTTTATCTTGTTTGAGGATATATGAGTCTCCTAGTTCATCTTGTTTGAGGTTGTATGAGTCTCCTAGTTTATCTTGTTTGAGGATGTATGAGTCTCCTAGTTTATCTTGTTTGAGGATGTATGAATCTCCAAGTGTATCTTGTTTGAGGATATATGAGTCTCCTAGTTCATCTTGTTTGAGGTTGTATGAGTCTCCTAGTTCATCTTGTTTGAGGATATATGAATCTCCTAGTTTGTCTTGTTTGAGGATATATGAGTCTCCTAGTTTATTGCATTTGAGGATATATGAGTCTCCTACTTTATCGTGTTTGAGGATGTATGAGTCTCATAGTTTATCGTGTTTGAGGATGTATGAGTCTCCTAGTTTATGAAGGGGTAGTTGAAGTCTCCAAGGAGAATGGTGTTTGGCTTAATACAGAAAATCTCCATACTAGTTAGGTAGAAGTTGTGGGCCATACCTCTCAACCTCTTAAAGCAAGAAATCTGGACAAAGCCATAAGTAAAAGTGGGACAAATGCCCCTAAATAGAGACATTTGTAATATATTCCTCTTATAAACTTAGAAAGTTGATAGAATAACAGGTTTGGCATTAGCATGAATTTTTCTGAAGGGTATGAAATCTGAAACTCAAATGTCTGTCATTATTTTCTACCCTCAATCTTTAATGATTTGCCACTATTATACCAGAAAAAAAAAACAATTTTATGAAAAATGGGCCAAAAATATAAGGCAACAATCTGGACAGTCTGAGAAAATCTGTACAGTTGAGAGGTATGGTGTGGGCTGAGGGGGACATAGAGGGGCCATAGTTAGCTATGACATTATAAAGGGTTTTGTTAATAGTAAGTTAGATGTGGATGAGTTCCAGGTTATTATCTTGTCTACCAAGTCTGTAAATAAAATGTTTTTAAGAATATGGATACACCACTGCCTTTATCTAATACTATGGGCTTGAGTGTGTGATGGACATTGAAACCCTGCACTGATGGAGTGCTTTCCTTGGCCTTGAACCAGGAAAAGATAAAGACTAGAGATTAAAACTACTGCTGTACAGGCACTAAGAATGCAAAAATATTCAAAAATAAATAAATAAATAAAATAATCTCCTTACCTAATCACTTAACAATGCAAATAATTTCCATACATTTTCAGTGACACATAGGTACAGTATATCAAATGCAAGTCCTGTACATTTCTTTATTGACTGCATTTTATTAAGTGAATCACCACTGCACAACAGAGCTATTCTTTTTCCTAGGAAAAAAAAATACCATCTAATTAAAAATGTAATGCATGGAGCATAAGTCATTCAGCATTCATAAATAAACAATAATACTATAGTCCGAATAGTATATGTAATGAACACAACATATGGAAGATACAGCTCAAATGTAACATTGTACTGGGCTTAATCAGGTAGGCCAGTGACGTGGAGTACAGTGTGTCACAGTAATATTGAAGGCAGCAAAGAGTACCTCAATGTGTGTATGTCTTTGTGTGTGTATGTGTGTGCGCTCATGTGCATGTGTGTGTGTGTGTGTGTGTGTGTGTGTGTGTGTGTGTGTGTGTGTGTATGTGTGTCTGTGTGTGTATGTATGTTTGTGTGTGTGTGTGTGTGTGTGTGTGTATGTCTTTGTGTGTATGTGTCTGTGTGTGTGTATGTGTGAGCACTCGTGTGCAAATGTGCATGTGTGTGTGTGTGTGTGTGTGTGTGTGTGTGTCTGTATGTTGTGTGTCTGTGTGTGAGGTGCTGAAAGTCTGTCAGGATCTTAATTAATCTTTAAAGTGTCTTGCTGTTCATCTTTCTTCCACTACCCGCTAAGGTCTTATTTCCAGTGTATGTATATATCTGTCTTATACAGGACCCAGACTGGAAGATTCTCGAACATCAGTCAAAATGCAGAGTTAAGGCATATACCAGTTGGGGACAATGCTATTACTAACAACTTTGCATGTATGGAGGGAGAATGTCATCTTACAATATTTCCTAATGCTGTACCTGTCTCATTTTTTGCATGACTTTTCTTGTGTGCCAGAAAGCATTTGCATTAAATGAATAGACTTATAGGTGCCACATCAGTGTAGGGGGATGCAAATGCCCCAACAAGGAACCAAATCCATTTTTTTTTTCTTGTAAAGCATTTAGTGAGCATTTATGAAGTTGAGAATCTCACAAACTTTGCCTGGAGATAAGCACCATTTTTCCCACTTTTTCCATTACTGGAAAGCATACCATTCAAGTGATATACAGGTATTAATTTCAATGACCATACAGTATTAATAGATGGAGTAGAAGATGTGTAGAAATGGGACATAGAAGCAGAAGTGATCCAGATCTAAATTAGGTGCAAAAGGGCCAGCGAATTGGAGATATATTCCAGAATGAAGTCCAAGGACGAAAGCGGATATTAAAAGTTGTTGGTTACGCTATTTGTGGAATTGGTTCTGAATTTTACCTCTGGTTTCGCCTCTTTTTATTTTGTTTACGTATCATTGTGTTTTTTTCTTGTGGTTCAACTATCAATTCTGATGTGGAAAGGACAATTTCAGAGTCATTATTTCAGATTTTGTAACTATTGCTATCTTGGGATTCAAACTGAGAACTGATACCCTTGTAGACTTTCTTAATCTCTCAAGCAATTTTGTTTACAAATTATGTAGCACCGGGACTTCAGCTGCCAAACCACTACCTCACCATCCTGAAATTCAATAGCGGTGACACAGCAAATCAAAACTACACATGCACTGGTATAAAGCAAAGGCAACCATAATTACACCTAAATCTATTTGCAATACCAACCTTTGACAGAGGTGAGAAAAGGGATATTCTGTTGAGAAACATGCATTGCAATGAAACTCAAAAGCACTGCTATTGTTGTAACTATAACTTTTAATTAAGGGGAGGGGCAACAGGATTACAAAAAAATGCAAAACTACTTGTTCAACAGGAGACAAATTAGAACAGCTGAGCTTTTCATCTCAGACATGTGGTAAAATTATTACTAGCTTTTGTATATAGTATCCTGTGTTTTTATTACAGATGAGTATTATTCTCATCAGTTGTACCTGAGACATGCTCATTCAAGTTCAGCTTTCAGATACTTAAATAACTCTCCACTATTTTAGATGTCATGTGTGCAGACAAATAGTTGAAATGAAATGTGCTCATACTCTGAAGAAGGGTCCTTAATAATTCATTTCTGCTGAGAGGAATGTTGTATATGCAGTGGTAAAGTCATGTATGACATAACAGCATCATTCAAAATTCGGATATTTATTTTATTTTATTTTACGTTTGTTGACCGGGATAGTCTGACTGGATTCATGTCCATTTTCAGCAGAGGCCCGGGGAGAAAAGCTCCAAGGTAAGCAGATACAATAAAAACAATGAAAACATATTACAAATATGGTATAGATAAAGAATACATAAGCAAACATGAATAGACAAGTTCAACAGGTTAGAGTTACTCCTTGGTGACAGTCAGGGGTATGTTCAACAGTAATCTGATTAATAGATTTTTCACATTCATGATGAGAGTTAGCCAGGCTTGTTGCAGTGGCAAAGCAAGTTTAGTGCCAGATGTTGTTTGAGTCTAGTTTTAAATTGGTCTTCGGGAAAAGAGCAAAGTAATATCAGCTGGAAGTGAGTTCCAGGCTCTGCCTGCAGAGTTTGCAAAGAGGGAATCACCGGCTGCATTGTTAATTTTGATTGTATTAATTAATAGTCTGTTCAAGGATTGAAGCAGGCGTGGATTGTTATAGAGGGTGATAAGATTTTTAAGTGCCGGAGTATTATCCGGATTATAAATGATTTTATTAGCCATAATCAGTAGGTTATATTGGATTAGACTGGGTAGTTCAAGCCACCCAACCTGGTTAAGATTGATGCAGTGATGTGTCCTAAAAGGCAGGACAGTGGCAAACCTGGCAATATTATTATAACAGGTTGACAGTCTATTAAGTACAGTCTTGTTTAGATTAGAGAGTAAGGGGGATGCATATAGAAGTGTTGAAAGTAGGTGAGAGCGAGCTATGGCAATTTTGGCTGAAGGGGCGAGTAAGGTTTTTATTCTGTAAAGTGACCCTAGTTTTTTATTGATGGTTTTGATCAATTGGTTTACATGTAGGTCGAATTTTAGGTTATTATCAATAATGACACCTAATAGTTTTGTAGAGGGGTCAGGGGAGATTATTGTGCCATCATATGCATTTATGGTAAAGGTAAAAGCAGCAGACCTTTGTGTTGGTGAGAATAACAGCATTTTAGTTTTTTGAGGATTTAGTATTAATCGACGTTCAGAGAGCCAGTTTTCTATAGTATTAAAGGTGGACTGGGTAGCAGACCATAAATCTGTAGGAGATGTAGCTGCGCAAATCAGAGTGGAGCTGTTAGCATATTGGATAACGCTGACATTTGGGATGACGGTATACAAGTTGTTAATAAAGATGGAAAACAATAGGGGCCCTAGTATGGAGCCTTGTGGTACTCCAAGGGTGTTAGGTACTAGGTTAGAGAGCTTGTTCTGCCAAAGAACAGCCTGCTGTCTCCCATTGAGGTAGGATTTAAACCATTGAAGGGCTTTAGAATCTACACAGAAAGTTTGCAGGGTGTGAATCAGAAGTTGGTTGTCAACCATGTCAAATGCCTTGGAAAGATCCAAGAAGAGGATTGTGGATATGTGATTATTATTACGGTTATTGTTTATGGTATTGGTAAAAGCTAGTAGGGCTGAAGTAGTGCTGTGGTGTGGAAGGAAGCCGTGTTGGGTATCTGCCATGAGGTGATTCTGGATTAGGTGGTGCATGAGTTGTTTGTGTATACATTTTTCCATAATCTTTGCAAGTGGAGAAAGTATAGCTATTGGTCTATAACTTGAGAATTCAGTAGAGGAACCTCCTTTATGTAGTGGGATTATGTAGGATGTTTTCCAAATGGTGGGAATTTTAGCATCTGCTATGGTACGATTAGTATTGATACTGGGTAGGGAATAGCATCAGCTGATTTTTTAAGGTACTCAGCAAGAAGTTGATCAGCAGAGAGTGTGGTGGGTTTTAATTTTTTGATCAAGGTATGGATAAGTGAATGGACACTGGTTGGAAGCTGAATGAGAGTAGGTTCATAGGGATGGTGCTTTCAGGCCAGGGGAGCTAGGAGCTAATTGGCTAGCTAGGGCTTGAATTGTCTCAGTAAAGAAATGGTTAAAACTATCCGAAACATCCTCAGGGGGTTTATCAATGGTAGCAGCAGGGATAGGGGTAGAAGTTTTTCCAGGATGAAGTAGAATATTCAGACCAGCCCAGAACTTCTGAGGATTGCTCTGGTTTGCTGTTTGTAAATTACAATAGCATTGTTTTTGTCTTGTAAAATTGATTTTTTAGTTTTATTCCTAGCTTGCCTGTATTTAACATGATCTTGGGGGTCTTTAGTAGAGCGCCATAGAGCCTCAAATTTGTTTCCACTTGTAATTTTTAGTCTAGACTCTTTAGAAAGCCATGGTGCAGTTTTTGCTATTGTTCTCTTTAAACGGGCAGGTACATGCAAATCAAGAATTTCAAGAAATTTGTTGTTAAAATATGCAACTGCCTCCTCTAAGGGGAGGTGTTTTAGAATAGACCAGTTACAGGAGTTAAGTTCCTGTTGGAATTTGGCAGGGTCAAAGTCTTTTTTGTTTCTGACTTTTCTGAGTAAGGGTTGTTGGGGATTAATGGCTTTTTGCTTAACTATATAAGTGAGAAGGTGGTCGCTTACGTCATCGGGGAGGGTACCAGTGGTGGACAGTTGGGGGTTACTATTTACGAGTACCCAGTTGAATATGCTTTCTTTTTGGTTGGGTTGACCTAGCCTGGTAGGGGTGGTTATTATTTGTGTAAATGCATGCAGATTAATATGGGTAGATGGGGATTCTGAGGAACAGGTGCCCCAGTCTATGTTAAAATCTCCAAGTAGTAGGGTTTCTTGTGGGTAATGGCATGATAGCCAGTGTAGGGTATCTTCAAGTGTGGCTATATTGTTACCTGTGGGAATATACATGCAGATGATGTTGATGCATTTACTCTTGTTAAGTTGCAATCTAATGGCAAGAATTTTGGAGTTATTAATCTGAGGTGGTTGAGTAACATCTATGGTCACATTCAACTCAGATTTGTAGAGTATAGCTACCCCTTCCCCCTTCCTGGAAACATGATCCAACCTGTGTATGTTATACCCAGGTGGTAGCACTTCATTGTTAGTAGTGTTAGGTTTTAGCCAGGTTTCAGATAGACAGAGAATCTCAGGGGAGTGGACAGCCAGGAGTGCATGCAGTTCATGTACCTTGTTATTAATGCTTCTAATATTGAGATGACAGGCCAGGAGAGAGTTAGTTGGTCTATTGATTATAGTTTTATAGCTTACGTTACAAGTAGAGGGGGTGTATATATCAGAAGTGGATGGGCCAGGGTTGGGGTGAATATCACCACCAAGTATTAGGCTAGGTCTGTGCTTAGTGACAAGCTTCAGGAGTTTGTTTATAAAGTTGTAGTATTCTCAATCTCTAGGGCTAATGTGCCAGGGGTTGGTATGCTGAAAGAGTGAACAAGATGTTGAGATGGGCCCATTGTTATTAGCATTGCTGAAGGTGGGATGCTTTACAGCTGGGGTGATAGTATTGCCTTTAGGCTACCGATAACCAATAAGCAAATGGTTTTCATACAAGGTGAGTAAATAAGTGGCCAGCAGAATGGGTAGTAAAGAGGAGTATAGCATTATGAGAGGAGGAGTATAGTAGTTAGGATCTGTTGTTTGTATGGCACAACAGCAGGAGATCTGATGGTAAATTTAGAGGTAATAGAGTGGGTGGAGAAAGTATGTTAGGATGTTATAACAGGGTGGAGAGAGTATTTAGGTGAAAACTGATGTTATAACAGGGTGGAGAGAGTATGTTAGGTGAAAAGTGATAGGATGTTATAACAGGAGGTGTGGTTGAGTAACTATAAATTTAGTGGTACTGGGGGAGGGTGGAAATTGGGGGCAGGGAGAGGTGCGGAGCAAGCCCAAGCGGAGCGGGGGCGAGTAGAGTGGGGGCAAGCGGAGCTGGCTAACAGTGACTACAAGTGTTTTCTTAGGCTGCCTGGAGCCCCATATGGTATGTATTTAGTGTTAACTTAATGGCCATTTTTAAACTGCATTTTTAAACTATATTTTACACTGTTATCCACTATGTTTTAGACTGTGTTTTATACTCTCTCATGGTATTTGCTAGCTGTAGGTTATGAGTTTAGAGTATAATTTTCAGAGCTTTAGGTGGGAGCATCAGGTTATTCAGTTACACACAAAAAAAAGTAAAAAACTCCATACAATGAATAAACTTACACTGCGTCACAGCAGATCAGCCAAGGGGGGAAGAGAGAGGGAAATCCTAAGCAGCTAGATTTGAAAATGATGCCTGTACTAAGTTGTAGCAGTTTAACCTGTATGAGAAAAGAGGGGGGGGGTTGGGGAAAAGAGGAGGCAGTAGGAGTGGTTAGAGAAATACCTTGATTGACTCAAGACACCACACCAGAGGTAAGTTGAATGTAAGGGCCTAAAATCTGCACTCAGCACTTTAATGTTACTTGCACTCAGCACTTTAATTTTACTTATGTTTAGCAGGAAAGACAGACCATCAGTATACAATTTTGAGGATTTTACCAGGGTTACTTGTTCAAATGTCAGGCAAGTAAGTAAAACTTACAACAGGAATCTATGCCTGAGTGTTAGAAAGCCAGAAAGGTGCAAGGTATACCTGTAAAAATTAGGGTCAGAGAGACAAACGTAAGAGTCAGTGTACTTTAGTTACAGGGGAAGGAGGCAAACACTCAAGTAGAAAAGAGCCCTATGGCTGACAAAAATGGTGACTTGCTTAATTACACAGCACTGTAAGAGAAAGCTTAACAAATGCTTTTTATATGTGTAACCTACTCTCATTAATTGCTGGGAGAAACGTTTTTTGTTGTGGTGGCCAGCTGCAATCCTGTAGACACCGGTATGCAGGAGCTGCAGTATGCTAGTGTAAGTAAATGTGAAGTTCAAACTGAGTCACACCAGGTCAGCCAAGAGGGGAAGAGAGAGGGAAATCCTAAGCACCTAGATTTGAAAATGATGCCAATTGATTTGATTCCATTGCTGAGTTATTTTTGTCACCAGATTTCTTCTGGATTTGATATGAGGGCACAATTGCTTTTCATCTTTCAGTGAGAATATAACTGTGCTGACAGAAAAAAGAGAACATTCTGAGAATATTTTAAATCATTAAAAATAATTCTGCTCTATTAAGTGTCTATTCATTTGCACCAGCAGACTTTAAAAATGGGCTGCCTTTTAAAGGTCCTGGATAAAATTAAACAACCCTTCCAGTCTTCATACTAATTCTCTGTTTTTCATGCCAACTGCTATATATAAAAGAAATTGAATTTTTTCTATATAACTTATTGCAACGCTGTGCCCTCTTTTAAAAGTGCTTCCTCTAAATTACACAAATTGCTGTTTCTTTTTTACAAAGATTTTCTAACTTAGATGTGTTACTTAGTTCTACCTCACAAGTTTTTTTACCGTGATCAGATGCAAAATGACATTTTCTGGGCAAAACTTAAGACTTGTGTTTAAATCTACGACAATACTGAGTTGCATCTTGTTTCCAGAAATGTAGAGATGATTACATCTCATGTTTTCACATTCTTTTCATTAAGAAGCTAGTTTTAGATTAGATTCACATCTAAGTACATGTATCTGTACTGTGCTTCATATTGTTTCCATACATCATAAAAAAATATTTATAGTCTATTTTATTATCAACTAGCTGTTAAGCAGTAGGTTATGGATGAGCCATTTTTCTCAGTACAGAAGCCCAGATGGGTCATTTTTCCCAGCAGCCCAGATGAATTTGTTATCATCAACCTTCAAGGCATTTTCTAAAACTGTCCCATTTTTATACTGACCATAGTTTAAGTCCATGGCATACCTCTTAGCCTGTAGACATTAAAAGTAGGAACAAAGGCCCTTGAAAAGTAGATGCAAATCTGGACATCTTATTAGCATAAAACTTGAATACCAAATAGCACATAACTCTTCCTCCTTCCAGTAGAAATGTGCAATCTCAGAAACACATGTTTAAAAAACAGAGTGATAAAAAAGATGGAAAATATAAGTACATTATCAAAGAGACAGTGTAACATTTCTAGACTTTAAGGAACTGTATTACACAATTCTACCAGACAAGGTCATTTATATTTGCTTCAGAAAAACGGAGATCAAAGATTTGTCTCATAGGTAAATACTAGGCTATCAGTCTGCAGATTATTAAAAGCCTAGCTAGTAACCAAAGGTCAGAATCAAACCCTGTACCTCTTATTTGTGAAGTTAAGACCTTACACATTATTCCAACCCCACACTTGTAGTCAATCTCTGTGTTATGTACTCCCTAAAATTTTAATTGTTATGAAAGCTCGCACAAAGCGTGGCAGAGGTACATCCTTATATTCAAGATTCAAAGTTATAGGTAAGTTCATAGGTGAATACTAAGCTGACTATCTTGAAGGCCTATATTAAGTCTAGCCAATAACTCTATGTCAGAATCAACCTCTCTACCTTACATCTAGGAGATAAAAACCTTAACCATTATGCAAAATCCACTCCCCTCTCTTCTTTCCTTAAATTATTGTTGCCACTAGTATGTTGGTCATGTAGTATGGTTTTCAGTGTACTAGACAGCTTAAAAAATCATGAGTAATGAGTGGAGATTCAGAAAATTGTATGAAGGGGTCAATCAAGTTTTAAAATAGGGACATACCTCCAAAACCAGGGAATTATGTGCATAGGTAAATCAGGCCTGAAAATGGTAACATTCCTCCAAAACATGGACAGTTGTGAGGTCTGGTCTATGGAGTATGTTATAGTGTCAAATAACTGATGTGAAAGCAGATGTCAAAGGGTATGCATTAAAAAGTTAGTAGTTGAATGCAAACTTTGTGTGGTTGTGAACCTATATACTAACAGTCATATACTCTAACAAGGGCAGGATCAAATCAATACTTGGAATAATGACCATGGACTCAAACCCAATGTCAAAAATGTAGCAGGGCTTCCCTACATCAAGCCATTTAAGAGACACCCCTTCTATGCAGTCATTAGAGTTCTGGGTACGTTTTCCTGATAATGGGCTTTTCTTGGATCACCATATATCAATCACAGTTGGGAAATCATTCTATATGGTGCAGTTTATTTCAAAGGGCATCTCCTATAGGTCTAAGGATATCATAGTTCCTCTTAATGTATCTCTCACTAGGCCTATCAGTGAATACAATGCCCACTTCGACATTTACCGCCACAAATATTTTCTCCAAATACATTAACCCCAAACGTTTTTGTTTTTTGTAATGGGTAGTAGGCTGTTGTCATTCACTAAACCTAACAATCATATTGAAATTGTAGCCTTCAACATTTACAGTATAGCTTGCATGAATGTATTGTATACAGAAATACTACAGCAAAATTATAGTAAAGACGCAAATGGGAAATGCAAGCAACACCTTCCCCTGCAGACTTCCAGGATAGGTGAGATACATAAATTAAAGCCACTGACATGAAAATAAATATCTCCACTTGGTTGTAAAAGTATGCAATATGAACGAACAACAACTTCTAAGACACAATAGTCAATAAAAATTTTAGTTAACACTTCCTGTTATGAACATGTTTTTGTAACTTTTTCAGCATCTCTATCTCTCTTGCATATAATCAGAGTTTAATACCTTGTCAAAGGTTTTAAAGTTCTTTTGAGGATATAAAATTAATGAAGATCGAACAAAGGCTATAGCCATAAATGATGTGCAATCTCATGAGTTGATTCAGCAACACCCATGTTTAAGGGGACTCAAGATGAAATATTTAGGAATATGGATTAAAAAGGCTTATAGCAGCTAACAATATATGGGAAGAGACTAAACAAAAATAATTCAAAAACTGAGAAACTGGAAACTCTTGTTTATGGATATGGATAGTAAGATACAAGCATTGAAATGTTTTAGGCCCTTTAGTTTTTTATATGAGTTGGGCATATTTTTATCATGCAGTGGAGAAGTTTTGGACAATAAGTAATAAAGAGTTGAAGGAATTTATCTAGGAGAGGAAGAGGGATAAGTGGGTCCTTCTAATAGAAGAAGAATATTTAGGATTGCCTGATTTTAAGGGATATTTTAGAGCTACACAGTTAAGGCACATATACATAACGCAAGCAGAAGGTTATAATTCAAAGTGGAAAGGAATGATAATGAAGCGGGGGTCTAGTTCAAGAAATAAGGAGAGAGCAGAATTTTGGATGCAGATGTTTAATGAAAATAATAACAACCATCAAGAATATTATATTCATAAACTTGTGGAAAATATTTTAAGAACTAAGACAACATAGGAATAGAGAAACAAGATTTTGACATTACAAGTAGAGGTATGGAAAATAGGCAGGAGGAGCTGGAATTTACTGAAGAACACTGGAAAAGATAAGATACTGGGAGCAAATAACAAGAGAGAGAAAGGTAGTAAAGTGGGATGCGGCCTAGTGTAAGTTTGGGCTGCAGGTTAGAGACTGCCTTCCCTACCAAGGACTGATATCAGAGTACAGGCAAAGAGAAATGGATATGGGAGTCCTAAGTGAAAACCTGCTCTGGTCGAATTTTTATTTGAATCTAGAACAGAAGCTGTTGTTAAAAGCAGATAATTAGTAAGGCATATAAACTATTGAATGATAACTAGAACAATCAATCAAAAGAAGTTAGAAAAGTCTGGGAAGAAAGACTGGAAAAGCATTTTAACATGGAGCAATGGGAGGGCATAGGTATGGCTCATAAGTATGCAACAAAGTCCAGAAGTTTTAAGATTTTTATAAGTTCATAAGTACTTGGGTGTTTACTAGGCTAATGACTCCAAGGGCCTTTTTAAGACTAGCCATGCAGCCGAAATCTGTGACAGGTTCTGGTACCCTTGATAAGTGTAAGCAGGAGCTTGGGAGATGAAACATTTGCAAGCAGGGGCCTGGGAGATGAACCTGTGCCATTAGAGACATAGGTGCCAAGCCAGGGATGAAATTCCTGCTCCCTATCCAATTGTCCAAGCTACACTTGAATTGGGTTAGGCAGGAACTCTACTTCACATGGATGGGGAGCCTGTTCCAGAGATGGGGTAGTCTCTGGGATACATACCTATCTTTCAAACAGGGCCTATTTATATCACAGGCAAAGTTTAAGTCTTTAGAATGGATAATTCTGGTGCTGTTTGTTTTGAGGATATGGAGGAGGTTCATAAGAGTGGGGTCTGACAATGCCCCATATCACAGGCATAGATTGCACCCTCAGCAGCCTGTAGGAGACAGAATACAGGGACAGGGCCTTGAAGTCATCTGTATAGGACATTTTACTTGTGTCCTATAGTCTTTTAGTGAGGAACCTCAGTGGGCATTCCATTTGCTAGATATGCCTTGTTAGGTACATACCAAAGGAAGCATTGCCCCCAATGATAGGTCTGATGAATGCTGGATACAGTGGAACAATGAATTCCTTGGATCTAGATGCCATACCTTTGTTTATAAGTTGCGCAGCATAGAATGATTTCCTCACTACTGTAGACACATGATGGTGAAAGGCTAGATTACTGTCTATATGTGTCCACAAGTCCCTGACTACTGGGTCATCTGTAAGGCGTATGTTTTCAGTATGATAATTACCATGGGTGGATGACCTCTTGAAGGATACTATTATGCATTTCTTGGGATTTAGTTTTAGCCCATGGCTCTGACACCAGTTGTTTGTCTGTGTCAGCCCTTCCTGGAGAACATTTGTGTTGGTGTGGGATTCAGTAACAACTTCTAATTTCCAATTATCTGCAAATTTAGTCAGCCAGAGACCATTGACATTGGCCTTGACTTCAGAGAAGTAAATACAAAAAAGGAGTGGCCGAAGGACTGATCCCTGAGGGTCTCCACTGGTGACTTGACCTCTTTGTAGAGGTGGACTCCCAATTTTAACTAATTTTAACTTATTGGGTCCTGTCTGCAAGCCAGTTGGCTATCTACTGGGTGGCATACAGGTTTGTACCTAACCTCTTGAGTTTGTTAGCAATGCCCAAGTGGGATATTTTGTCAAATGCTTTGGTCAGGTCAAGATAGCCAGTGTGAACCATTTTGCGCTCATCCATTGCTTTAGTTACCTTCTCAAAAAAGTCCACCAGGTTGAGTAGGCATGACCTGCCCTTGATGAAACCAAATTGGGTTGGGTCCCATGTCTGAAGGTTTATTATATCATTATTGAACATTTCCATGATAATTCTTTCCATTGTTTTGCATATAAGACTAGTGATGAGTCTGTAGTTTCTGGGTCTGTAGATGGCCCACCTTTGTGCAGAGGGATGGCTGTCACTGCTCTCTATTCATGTGACAACAAGCCTTTTTGTAGGCTACAGTTAAATAGCAATTCCAGAAGGTCTGATAGGTCATGTTTCATGCTGTTTAGAAGGTATCCTGGGATATTCTCTGGGCCCATTGATGCAGTGTTCTTGGCCTTAGAGACAACATTAAAGACATGTTCCTTAGTGATAGTGGGAGGAGTTATATTTGATGATATTTCCTGAGGGAAGGCTGAGGGGGAGAGAGGGGTAAAATTGAAGCTGAATTTG
Source organism: Protopterus annectens (assembly GCF_019279795.1). Classification (NCBI taxonomy): domain Eukaryota; kingdom Metazoa; phylum Chordata; order Ceratodontiformes; family Protopteridae; genus Protopterus; species Protopterus annectens. The sequence goes on along the minus strand of NC_056747.1, from coordinate 1,011,511,806 downwards.
TCAGCCAGATGGTTTGCTATAGCTTCTGTCTCAGTATAAGTGGCTCCACTTACAATGAGGTCTGCACACAATTGTGTATTGCCTTTGAGGTTGTGGACATTCTTAAAGAATGCCTTGTGATTATCCTTGGCCTGGGAGGCCAATTTTACCTCAGATTTGGCTTGGGTAGACTTTATTTGTCCTCTGAGTTGTTTGTTTAGTTTGATGAGATTGCTTTTATCCTGCTGGGTGCTGCATCTCCTAATTTTTTGCCATGATTTTTTTCCTTCTGTTATACAGCCTATTGATTTTGTAATTCCACCAGGGTGGCTTGTTTTTTGAGTTAGTTCTGTACTTCTTCCTGGTGGGTACAGTTGCCTCTATGCAGCTATTAACATGCTTGTCTAGGGTTTCTGAACAGTTCTGCATAGGCAGCAGTGTTCTTAGTGTTTATGGGGGCTTCAAATTTTGCCAGGTTATCACATAATAGCAGGAAGTTAGCCTTAGAGTAGTTCCTGAATATTTCAGGGTTAGCTGGAGGTCCAGGTTTTATTTTTACTTGTGGTCCAATGACCTGAGTGCATGCATAATGTGCTGGCTCCTAGCCCCTGATATGCAACTGATCATGACTTTCTCCTTACTCAGCTTGGTGAGAGGGACATCAGTGTGTCTCACAATGGAGTCTCCAATGACCAGAATGTTTGATTGTGTGGTGGCTTGCCTTATGGGTGTAGAAGTAGAGGCTCCATGAGATGTGACTGTATGTATTGATGTGGGTGTTGTTTTGAAAGAGTGCATTCAGGGCTTCTGATGGCATTTGTTATGAGTACCTCATCTAGGATGTCTTTGGGGTTTAGGAAAGTTACATTTAAGTGCCTCAGCATAGGTGGGTTTATATGTCTGTTTTGAATTGTGTGTGATTCATCACCCAAAGACTCCCTATGCTGTGGAATAAAATCCCGGTATATGTGAGGCAGAGCACCTCGCTGGCCTTGTTCAAGAGAAATCTTGACCAATGGATGGGAGATCGCAGATATACCCCAGGGATTACCTCAGTGTCACTGCTCAACAGAGGCACAGCAAAATAATGGGTATAGTTCCCCATACTAAAGGGGTGGAAGTCATAAAACTATGGGCTAGGCTTGTAAATGCCCTCGGGCAGATAGCCTAGTATGAACCTATGAACCTATGAACCTATGATGGTTGCAGCATGTGTACTGCTGATAACCTTATCACTAGAAGTACTTTTATGTGACAGCTTTGCAGCCAGTGACATTGTATAAATACATTTCTCACATACCATATCAGATTGTTTGAGAATTAACTTGGTGTCAGTAAACATGAGAAAATGTCTAAATTCCCTCAGCATGTCCATATCCACCAAGCTGGTAATGGACATAGTGGCAAAGTTCATATCCATGGCAGTAGACCCTTTTTATTGATTAGACAGTTGGAATGACAATATAAAGCTATGTCAGGAGTAGCCGGTTTGCAACTCTGGAGACAGTGCTTGTTACTGCAAACTAGTTGTCCTGTGTGAAAATAGGAATTGGAGAAATTTTAATTGTATATTTACAGGAATAATGCCACTCAAGGTGTCTGTGTCTATACATGCCACTGCCAAACACTTGAGGGGAAACTAATAAGTAGACCCTGAAAATTTAAAGATGAAGTATTTGGACAAATATTCTGAAGTTAGAAACAAGTCAAGCAGTACTTACTTAAAACAAAGAATTAGCTTGTCAAGAATGATGAAAATGGGGGAAATTGCATGAATGTCTACTGCCTGGCTACTACTAGTGCTGGTCTTACCGCAGCTTTACTCTGCTGGGATACAATGCTCCTTTTCTTCTCTCACCAGAAGTAAAACATTAGTGCCAATCCCAAGATGAGAAGCAGGTGGTCCCAGATGATGCAAAGGTCTGTAGGCTTGTTGTAGCCTGTTCCTGGTAGATGGCTTGGATAGCAACCAGGCCAATCAAGAACATCAAGCACAGACATTCACTGCCCAACCAGAAACAGAGAGGAATCAATGCGCTCTGCTCCTTCACTCACCAGGAGCAGAATGTAAGTACAAATTCCAAGCTGTCAGTTATGAAGCAGTTATTAGGCTCTCCAGTGATCAGCAGTCTCCAGGAAATAATGTCCCTGTGGTCTTTCTCTCACTAGGAGAAAACAGAACACTAATCCCAAGATGACTACTGATAGGCAGAATGTGGGTTCTCCAATAATTGCTGATCTTGCAATAGATGTTGCAGATTTTATGGAAAAAATGGTTAATATCCTAAACAATGTAGTGTGCACTAAGCAGTTAAATATGAAAGAGGTGATAACTTAAGCTTTAGCTATCTAAATGGAGAGACACTAATTTTAAAAGAGAAAGATAGATTTGAAGGGTGGGCACTTTCTATTTTGTTTCTATGGAATACAGTGGGATGGCTAATAAATGTAAATAGTTGAAGGGGAGTGATTTCACCAAATTATAATTTTGTGCTTACTCACAACACTCCATGAAAGGGAAGAGGGAAGGAGATATGTGATCAAATTAACCTAAGGGGCAGGCAACTAGAAAGACATTTGAGTTTAACAACACAACAGCTACAGTGAGGGAGGGTGGAAAAATCTGTGTGACTCACAAGAGAAATGGCTGTGGTCTCTTTCCTAGTTTTAATACGCAATTAAAAGCAGAATTCAAGTAAAACACAGTGTAAAGAAAACAAATCATAACATCCAAAATAGAAGAAGACAATAAAGTAATATAAAATGCAGGAAAGCAAAAGCAAACTAACCTTTCCCTCACAGCAAGTTGTAGCAGAGTCTGGGTGAGCTTTTCCAGTAAAGTATTTACATAGGTATTTTTCATACCCCAAGCAGACTTCAGATAATTTTTATTCAGGTAGATAGCAAATTTTGGAAGTGTTATTGGAAAGAAAGAGGTAAATGAGAACATGTTTTTGTGAGTGTAATGAGTTGGCAGATTTTAAAAACTTCACTACAAGGTGTACTGAGGTTTAATGTAAGGTAGGAATTAAAAAAAAACACTACAAGGTGTATGGAGGTTTAAGGTAAGGTAGGAATTGAGCAACTTATATAATGGACTGAATGGAAGCTGTTAGAAAGAAGGAAGCAAACAAATATCTAATTCAATATCTAATTCATAATGTATGTACATAAAAATGTTAATATGGTTAGTTTTATTTTCTATTAATGTATGTGTGCATACATATTAAGCGATAATTTAATGAAGGTGTTTAACAAAGGGACTATTGTGTATTTTTTTATATCACATCACTTTCTAGCCATTATTCCTTATAATATGGATAACATAATTATTTGAAAAATCCATGGGGTTAATAGTACTATAGGGAGAGACAGGAAAAAGGCAAGAGGGAATGAGAGTGCCAAGAAAAGAGATGGGTGGATGGATTGCTTGAGAGAAGAGTTGCAACAGTCATGTATGACCATTGAAGAAGTCAGGAAAGTCACACTGAAATGAGAAAGATGCTGACAGTTGATGCAACTGCCCAATCCCATGCAACAAATGTGAAAATGGGGGTTGATAAAGATGATGAAACAGTCTGTTTGGTGGTCCACAGTCTTGTCCCAGATGATGCAAAGATCTGTAAGATTGTTATAGCCTGTTCCTGGTAGATGCCTTGGATAGCAACCAGGCCAATCAAGAACATCAAGCACAGACACTCACTGCCCAACCAGAAACAGAGAGGAATCAATGCACTCTGCTCCTTCTCTCACCAGGAGCAGAATGTAAGTACAAATTCCAAGCTCTCAGCTATGAAGCAGTTATTAGGCTCTGCAGTGATCAGCAGTCTCCAGGAAATAATGTCCCTGTGCTCTTTCTCTCACCAGGAAAAAACAGAAGCACTAATCCCAAGACGACTACTGAGAGGTGGAATGTGGGCTCTCCAATAATTGCTGATCTTGCAATAGATGTTGCAGATTTTAAAGATAAGATGGAAAAAGATGGTTAATATCCTAAATAATGTAATGTGCACAAAGCAGTTAGATAGGAAAGAGGTGGTAACTTAAGCTTTAGCCATCTAAATGGAGAGCCCCTAATTTTAAAAGAGAAAGATAGATTGAAAGGGTGGGCACTTTCTATTCTGTTTCTATGGAATACAATGTGATGGCTAATAAATGTAAATAGTTGAAGGGGAGTGATTTCACAAAATTATAATTTTGTGCTTACTCACAACAGCCCATGAAAGAGAAGAGGGAAGGAGATATGTCATCAAATTAACATAAGGGACAGGCAACTAGAAAGACATTTGAGTTTCACAACACAACAGCTGAGTGTGGAAAAATCGGTGTGACTCACAAGATAAATGACTGTGGTCTCTTTCCTAGTTTTAATATGCAATTAAAAGCAGAATACAAGTAAAATTCAGTGTAAAGAAAACAAATCATAACATCCAAAATAGAAGAAAGCAATAAAGTAATAGAAAATACAGGAAAGCAAAAGCAAACTAACCTTTCCCTCACAGCAAGTTGTAGCAGAGTCTGGGTAAGCTTTTCCAGTAAAGTATTTACATAGGTATTTTTTATACCCCAAGCAGATGTCAGATAATTTTTATTCAGGCAGATAAAACATTTTGGAAGTGTGATTAGAAAGAAAGAGGTAAATGAGAACATGCTTATGTGAGTGTAATGGGTTGGCAGATTTTAAAAAACTTCACTACAAGGTGTGCTGAGGTTTAAGGTAAGGTAGGAATTGAGCAACTTATATAATGTTGGACTGAATGGAAGTTGTTAGAAAGAAAGAAACAAACAAATATCTAATTTATAATGTATGTACATAAAAATTTTAATATGGTTTGTTTTATTTTCTATTAATGTATGTGTGCATACATATTAAGGGATAATGGGTTTAACAAAGGGTCCACCGTGTAATTTTTTTATATCACATCACTTTCTAGCCATTATTCCTTCTAATATGGATAACATAGTTATTTGAAAAATCCACGGGGTTTAATATTACTATAGGGAGAGAAAAGAAAAAAGGCAAGAGGGAACGAGGGTGCCAAGAAAAGAGACAGATGGATGGATGGATGGATGGATGGATGGATGGATGGATGGATGGATTGAGAGAAGAGTTGCAACAGTCATGTATGACCATTAAAGAAGGCAGGAAAGTCACACTGAAATGAGAAAGATGCTGACAGTTGATGCAACTGCTCAATCCCATGCAACAAATGTGAAAATGGGGTTTGATAATGATGATGATGATTATGATGATAATGATGAATTAGTATTGTTACCAACAAACAATGATTTTCTGTTTTAAAATGTACCCACCAAACATGCTCTTTGATAGAAGTGGAGATAACAATAGAAGTGAAAAAACAGCAAAAGACATGGAAATAGAAATGGAGTGGAGGTGAACATGGAAACAGAGAATGCAGAAGTAATTAACAGGTATTTAAAAAAAATAATAACAAGTATGACCTGGAAATAAGAGTGCAGCTACAGTGCAGGCGATATAGAAACATATAAAGCTGCCAGCTCAGAAGTTGCAATGGAGAAGGAAAGACAGAAAAAGTGAGGCACTGAGCTGATACAAGGAAATACTACTGGAGATGGAGACACATAGGGTAACAGAGAGGAAAAGGAGAGTGACATCGAATAAGAGGAAGATTATGCTAATAGAAGATAGGGGTACAGTTGTGATGATGATGATGAAGCTGGACATGGAGAAGGGGTATAGGGGAAGGAAATCAGAGGTAAAGATTAGCAGTCTTTGGATATGGAGGTGGAGCTAAAGTTGAGGTGGACATGGAGATGTAAAAGGGTACGGAAAGATACAGAAGAGAGTGAGGAATAAAGTGCTAAATGAGCCGATATACAACGTTGTATAGATAAATTGATACTTTAACGTTTTAACAAATTATAGCCAATTAACATTTGTGTGTGACTAAGAAAGTGGTGGATGCTTATTACATCTGTGCAACGGAAAATACAGTGGTTTCCTTACTGAAAACTTGATATATAAAGTGCCTCTGTGATCCAAACTGTGAAATAATAAATATTTATCATTTATTTTATGTATTTAAATTTGTTTACTGGGATAGTTTGACTGGGCAGTGTCCCTTTTTAGTGGAGGCCTGGGAAGAAAAACCTCATAAGTTAAGATCAGTAACAGAGTGTACAAAAACAGTAAAATGGTAGTCCAACTTCTGTAAATATATACATCACATAACATGGTAAATACACACCACACAATAAAGTTAACATTATTAGGAATGAGGCAGTTGTACCTTAGTTATACACATATTGCATAATAATAATAGTTAGTTATAATGGATTACTTAGGGGAATAATTCTTGCAAGGTGAAGGAGATTTCAGCTGGAGAGTCTACAGTATATCTGTTATGTATAGAGGAATTTGTGCTTATGTTACCAAACTGGAGAGTGTTATCATTAGGGAACGGAAGAGATGAGGAGGAGGAAGTTCAATAATGAAAGGAAAAAGGGGTGCGTAGAGAAGTGGCAGAACAGGAGAATAGGCAGAAAAAGTGTAAGGCCATGGGTGAAAGGAGTGTAAGGAGGATATGAAGACTTATGAAGAACACATAGTAAATGGAATTAAGAGTAATATGAAGAGTGAGTTGTAAATGTTGGTAACCATTTTAAGTTTCTAACCATCGTGCCAACTTCCAGTCCCCTACTACAGAAAGAAGACATGTTCGTCTGAGATTTGAACTAATATCACTGAATTTAGAGTCTGTAGTGCTAACCATCACACCATTGACCATTTGCTTATTTTTAACCTGGAGAAGAGCAAGACCAGGACCTGGTATCCATCAGATGTTGTTTAAAATGCTGTTTAAATTTCAATTTTGTATCTAGTTTTAAAGGAAGTGGAATGTTATTCTACATTTTAAAGATATGGTGGGAGAAAAGTGAGTCATCTGCCAGATTGCTGGATCTGTAGGTATTTATTGCATGAATGTAGGTTTCTATTTAGAATATACCGAATGAGAATATAAACCATGTTGGGCATCTGTTGGGACTGTGGATGAATGTGTGAGTGATAACCAACTAGTAGTAAGACAGACAATGAGAGTGCCAGCCAGAGGAGGTCTTTTATGACTAAGCAATGACGTGACTTGTAAAGCAGGTGGGCTGCAGATTTAAATATTTTGTTGTAGCACAGCTCAAGCAGGTGTGATTCACTAGCTTGTAGATTGATGAGAATGGAGACTCTGTTTAGAAGGGTTTGGAGTAGGTATGCTTCTTTTACATGGAGATCAAATTTCATGTTTTCATCTATTATGATTCCTGGTAGCCTAGTGTGAGAAACTGTTTTAATAGCACAGTTATTACAAGACATTACAGTGAAGCTGGATTCTTTTGTCAAGTTATGGTTTAAGTGTAAAGAGGATAAGTTCAGGTTTTATGAGCTTCAATAGAAGATTGGTGTTGCTGAGCCAGGTCTCAACAGAGAGCTGGGATTCCTGAGTAAGTTGTTGTAGTTTTTCAATGGACTTAGCCACACACTTATGAGGTGAGTTGTCTTCATATGGTATGACTGTGGCATTTTACTGGCTTTGTGCAGGTCATTTATGAAAATGTTAAATAGGAGTGAATCTAGGATGGAACCTTGGGGGATGCTTACAGATATATTTATTTATTTATTTATTTATTTTTACATTTGTTAACCGTGATAGTCTGTCTGGGTTCTTAGAAGCCATTTTTCAGCAGAGACTCGAGGAGAAAAGCTCCCCAAAAAAAAAAGTTTTATGTAAACAAATAGTAAAAACAAAGATAAACACAGATCACATTTTAAGTATACATACTTCTGAAGTAATTACATAACATGCAATAAAGGAATATACAGAATGGATGTAAATACAATACATATATGGAAATGTTCACATAGTATGGCAAGAAACTAAGAAGAAATATAGTAAGACTAAGGTCAATACATTGCTGAACCAAGGTACTAGGCATGAAGTAAGTAAATATACAGATAAAGTTGTGTGAACTTTGGAAGTTAATAAATAAATTAAAGAACAGTAATAAAGGATTATGGGAACTGAGTGTAACATGAGCTAACTAGTATGGCATATGACGGAAAAAAATGTGTAGGTAGTAGTAAGAGAGAGAGCTAGAAGTGATACAGTTAAGTTAGGTTATCCCTGAATGTTTCTTGGATATTAGTTTAGAGCATGAACATATCCAATTTGATAGAAAAAAAGATTTAAGCTGTTTTTTGAAGGCATTTTTGACTTTAAGTAGTCTAAGGGCTAAAGGGAGTGTGTTCCAATTTTTTGCAACTGAGTGGCAATGGAGTATTTTCCCAAATGTTTTGTTTGGCTCATGAACTTCAAGAAAGTATTGATTAATACATCTTAGTGGGCATTGAGGAGTATAAAGTGTCAGAGAATTTGCAAGGAATGGGCAGGATTTAGGATTGTTTAGTATATTGTGGGTTATAAGGAGTTGGGATTGAGGCAGTAAGTTGGAAAATTCAGGCCAGTGTAAAGCCTTTAATGAGAGGTAGTGATGGGATTTGTAAGGTCGATTTGCATCAACTATGGCTACTTTGTTATATGTAGTTTCTAGTTTGGATATTAGGTTACTCTGTATATGGGTAAGAATAGGTGAAGCATAGAGTAGGGATGGTAGTAGCAGGGATTGGGCAAGGGATGGCCTGGATGCACAGGGAAGAAAGTTTTTGTGACGGTAAAGTAGACCTAGTTTTTGGTGTTTTTTTATTGAGCTACGAATGTCATAGTTGAATTTAAGTTCATCATCAATTATTGTTCCAAGGAGTTTTATTTGAGTGTCAACAGACATTTTAGTTCCATTAAGGGATGTTTTGGAAAAGTTCTTATTTGCATATTCCATATTTTTAGGTAGGAAAAGTAGTAGCTTAGTTTTGCTCGCATTTAGCAGGAGTTGGTTGGATTGTAGCCAGGTTTCAACTGAGCGGAGTGAGTTTTGTGTAAGGGATTGAAGGTTTTCTATGTTGTCAGCAGAGGTGATGATGGTTGAGTCATCAGCATACTAAATAAGATTGGATTGGGGGCAGGATGAGAAAAGGTCATTGGTAAATATATTGAAGAGGAGAGGGCCCAATATTGATCCTTGTGTGACCCCTGTCCAACTGCTAGAAAGGGGGAGTAGGAAGAGTTCCATCTAACAGCCTGGTGTCTATTAGTGAGGTAATCACAGAACCAGGAGGTGGTGGAGTTTGAGAAGCCTAGGTTGGAGAGTTTATGGTGAAGTATGGTATGAGATATGGAGCTGAATGCTTTTGACAGGTCCAGAAAGAGGGCTGATGCTATTTTGCTATTATCCCTGACTTGAGCAATGTTATTAGTAAAGGATACAAGAGCGGTAGCTGTGCTATGTGTGGGGCGGAAGCCATGTTGAGTTGGTGTGAGTAGGTTTTCTTGTAGCAGATGATTAAGTACTTACTTATGGACACACTTTTCCAGTATTTTGGAGAAAGGAGACAGTATGGCAATTGGTCTGAAATCGGTTGGCTCTTTGGAGTTTCCTTCTTTATGAAGAGGTACTACAAAAAATGTCTTCCAAATTTCAGGGACTTTGCCTTTTTTTATGGATCTATTAATAAGGATAGATATGGGGTAAGCTAGAGCTATAGCTGCATGTTTAAGGAATAATGGAGGAAGAGCAACTTGATATAAGAGGTGGGAACAGGCGATACTGAAAATGAGACTGAGGGTGAGACAGGTGAATCAGAGGTGGCTGAAGATGTAGATGGATTGAAAGAGGTGCGGGTGGAGAAGTTAGTTACAGTTAAGCTTTCAATGGTTTCAATGAAGAACTTAATAAGGAGGGTTGCTATTTCCAGAGGAGTTTTGTCAGAATAAGGTGTAGGTGGGGTAGGAGTACCAGGTGAGAGAAGTTTATTGATCGAGTTTCAGAATTTTTTTAGAATTACAGTAGGGATTAAGTGAGGATTGGTAATAGTTATTTTTATCAAGATTGATTTGTTTCTTAGCTTTGTTTCTAAGTTCCCTGTAAGAGATAAGGTTGGTAGAGATATTATTGCCTTTCCAACTTTTCCAAGCTTTATCTCTCATCTTCATGAGTGTAAGGGTAGTTTTAGTTAGCCATGGGGCATATCTGAATTTGATGTTAGTTTTCCTAGTGGGGCAAGGAAGTTGAGGATGGGCAGAAAGGTGATGTTGAAGTGTAGGACTGCTTCATCCAGAGTGAGATTAGAGAGAAAGGACCAGTTTATAGTAGAGAGGAGGTGATTTAGTGAGTCAGGAGAATAGCTAGACAGATCACGGGTCACCTTATACTGTTGTGCTTTATGCAGGTGTTCAGAGTTTCTGTGAACTAGTAAAGGTAGGTGGTCACCTAATGTGTCTGGTAGAGTGGTTGGATTATGGTAATGTTGGGGGTAAGATACTAGTATCCAGTCAATAAGTGAACAAGTAGAGGAAAATTTATGAAGGTGGGTAGGGGAAGAGATGAGCTGTGTAAAGCCATACAAGCTGAGAGAGGTAGAAGGTGATTCTTTACTGATCTGCAGTCAGTCAATATTGACATCTCCTAGTATGATAATTTCATAAGGGATAGTTTTAGATATCCAGGATAGAAAGTGTTTTAAAATGCGGACATTATTTCCAGGAGGGATATAAATTGATGCAATGGCAATTTTTTTATGGTGGCTAAGTTTAAAGTCAGCTAAAATTATCTCAGCTGGGAGAAAGTCAGATATGGGAAAAGAGATAGGGGAGACAGACAGGCAGTTAGAATACAAGATTGTGACTCCCCCTCCTCTTTTTGAAAGTCTGTCATGCCTGAAGATATTGTAGCTAGGAAGAAGAATTTCAGAGTTCAAAATACTTGGTTTTAACCAGGTTTCACACAAAGCAAATACGTTTGGGTTATGTTGAGTGATCCAAGCATGAAGTGTGTTGTTTTGTTTAACTATACTTTGAATATTTATAGATGAGAGGGTGAGTCTTTTTTGGGGAATAGTATTAGTTATATATGATGGAGAGGTGGAAGGGAGCACAGAGGTGGTAGTGGTATTGAAAGTATTTTGGGGAGAATTGTTAGGTCCTGGGTTGGGGTGGACGTCTCCTGATAGCAACAGGTTGGATAGTATGAAACTGATTATTGGACAGAATGGGTGCATGTGTGGATATTTGTTTTTGTGGTCAACATGCTGTTTAGGTGTAAGGAAGTATTTGAACCTATGTGTGGCAATAATGGTGAAGTTAGATAGGGAGGGGGAAATGTGAGTAAAGGTAGATGTGGTTTGGAGATAAAGTGAGTGTTGGTGATTTGGTGTGTATAGCAGTAGTGCTTAGATAGCATGTGAGAAATGAGAGAAAGAGTAATGTAGTTGAAAGGAGAAGGAGAAATAGTATATTAAGAATAGTAGTCATATTAGTAATTAGAGTAGTGTGAGATAGGTGAGATTGTTAGTTCAGAGGGTGATGAAAGACTATAGGAATGGTGTAAGAGTGTGAGTACTAAGGGGGGTGAGGATTTAAAGAGGTGTGGGTGTGATGTGTTGTATGATTGGCTAGTGAAGTGGGTGGAGGTAGTGCGGCTAACTATAAAGGAAATTGAGTCAGGGGTGGGCAGGAATGGGGGCAGGATAGGGGAGCGAAGTGAGCCCGAGCGATAGCAAGGGCAAATGGAGCAGACTGCACAAAACCAGATGGAACTAGCCCAGGAAAATCAATCAGCCAGGTTACTTCAGGTATGGTAGTTTGCAACACTTTTACTGTTTGTAAATAACTTCTGTGTCCCTGGGTTTGGTTATTAGCAAATATGTAGGTTTTGCTCCAATTGGTTTCCTCACTCAAATAAACATTTTAAGTTGCTTCCAGTAAGGAGTAACAGCCACAACATGTGAGTTTGATTTATTTTAAAAATGCTCAGTGAGACCTAAAAGCAACCGGTGATTGATTTAGAAGTAATGCTGCCACCTAGTGGTATAGTCTGGAACCAAGTCTACACTGTGGGGGGGGGGGTCAAGCCAGTTGTCCCTGCAAGTGTACACTACCTTTACAGCAGATTAAAAGCTTAAGGATATATTCAAATTAGTTTTGTGGAGTGTTGTTGCCTATATTAGTGAAGATAATTGATTCTTTCTGATGGTACGTACATTTACTTTTGAAACATTTATTCTCAAATGTTTAGGTTGATGCTTGCCTAAAACAGCTTCAGGTTGCAATTGAGGGGACCTCCTGTGGGTGAAGCTAACTGTGGAAACTGTTGTTTACTTTTGAAACATTTATTGTCAAATGTTTAGGTTGATGCTTGCCTAAACAGCTTCAGGTTACAATTGAGGGGACCTCCTGTGGGTGAAGCTAACTGTGGAAACTGTTTGGTGTGCACACTTAGCTGGGGACTGTTGTTTCCTTGCTGGGAGGATAGGATTTTAAATATGGTGCCTTGTAGCTAGCCCAGGAAAATCAATCAGCCAGATTACTTCAGGTATAGTAGTTTGCAGCACTTTTACTGTTTGTATATGTCCCTGGGTTTGGTTGTTATTAGCAAATGTGTAGGTTTTGCTCCAATTGGTTTCCCCAATCAAATAAACTTTTTAAGCTGCTTCTAGTAAGGAGTAACAGTCACAACCTGTGAGTTTGATTTATTTTAAAAATGCTCAGTGAAATTTCAGTGTTCCATTTGATGGCCTATCTGTCAGATACATAACTAGCAATCCAGGAGAAACAGGACGTATCAAGTCTGAAGGAAGAGACTCGCTTAAGAAGTTTGGGATGGGATAGTATCACAAGCGTTGAATGATATTAGATTAACAGCATTACAATGAAGGATGATAGAAGTGCAGAAACTGGGGAGAGCAGAGGTGGCACCGTGATGGGGATGAATGCTGTGTTGGGTAGGAAAGAGGAGATTGTTGTCAAATATGGAGCTGAGTAAGTATTGCTGAATACATTTTTCAAGATTTCTAGACAGTGAGGAAAGGATAGCGATGGACCAGTAGTTGATGAAATCTGCTAAATTCCCACCTTTCTGAAGTAGCAAGATGTAGGACTTCTTCCAGAGTCAAAGACCACAGTTTTCTTTGGTTGGAAAGTTGACTAAGGTGGTGACAGGGGAGCCATGTGTGATTTCAGTGTACTCAATGGAGAGATTGTCTGGGGTGAGTGTTGCTGCTTTTAGTTTAAGGAGGACTTTTTTGATGATGGAAGTTTTCATAGGTTGAAAATGTCTTCTGTTGAAGCACTGGATGCTGTTTTCAAAAGGTAGGGAGGTAGAGGTTGTATCTTTCAAGAGAAGAGTCACTCAAAAGTGAGGCTACTGTGTGAACAAATAAAGAGTTGAATTGACTGGCTGTACTGTCTGAATGCTTGGTTGTGGTAGATGATGGCTGAGTATTGATGCTAGGATGGATAAGTTTGTTTACTGATGACCACACCATTTTAAGGTTGAGTTGGCCTGAGTTTTGTAAGTTGGTGTAGAAATAACTTTTCTCTGATTTAAACATGTTTTTGGCCTGGTTTCTACGCTGTCTGAATTTTTGGAGAGTAAATTCATTCTTCTTGTTTCCTGCATCTCCAGGCTTTATCTCTAATTTTCATCAGCAACTTTGCTTGTTTGCTTAATCAGGAAGCTGGATTAAATTTGCCTCGTTTTATTTCTGACTAGGGCAAGTTTGCTGAGTATTCCTATGAAAGTAGTATTAAACAGAGATATATATTCATCAAGTTGTAGTGTTTTTAAATGTTTCCAGTTGACAGATTTTAGGGTAATAGTTAACATATCTTTACCAAAGTTGATCATGTTACATGTGAAGTTATAGCTGTAACGTTTTGGGATGGCTCTACTATCTCTTATAACAAAGGTAGGTAAGTTATCACTTCAGCTGTCAGGGAAACAGCCAATGGAAGTAATCTTTGATGGAGTATTTGTAAGGACGCAGGACATAGCAATTTGTCTGTTGTTGTGTTGCTGTTTTATTATATCTTGGAGAAGTATCTAGCTATTTGTCAATCAATCGGTGTGTATCTCTGTATATATATATATATATATATATATATATATATATATATATATGTATGTGTGTGTGCATGTGTGTGTGTGTGTATGTGTGTGTGTGTGTGTGTGTGTGTGTGTGTGTGTGTGTGTGTGTGTGTGTGTGTGTGTGTGTGTGTGTGTGTGTGTGTGTGTGTGTGTGTGTGTGTGTGTGTGTGTGTGTGTGTGTGTGTGTGTGTGTGTGTGTGTGTGTGTGTGTGTGTGTGTGTGTGTGTGTGTGTGTATAAACCCATAGTGCTGGAGAAATCATTATTTACTATTAAATAGGCTTGAGGTCACCTAGAATTATGGTTTCTTGACATATGTGGGTGGATACCCAGGAGTACATCAGCTGTATTATTAGAAGGAGGGATTTACACTCCTAATGCTGTTAAACGTTTGTGTTTGTTCATTTTTAAGAGAAGCCATAAGAATTCCAACATTTCCAATGGCTGTGGGGGGGGGGGGGGGTTGGATGAGCAGAGAGTGTAAGAGTCTGTTTATATACTACAACTATCCCACCTGCTTTTTCTTTCCTTTTTCTATTAAGTCCAAGGATATTATAGCCTGCAGAAGCCACTTCTTCAACTTGAATTTCCAGTTTTAGTCATGTTTCTGTGGCTATGATGATGTTGGGTAGGTGAAGAGCAATCCAGGTGTGTACCACTGCCAGTTTGTTGCAGATAAGTCTGTGGTTTACACTGAACAGGATTAGGTGTGGTTGTAATTAGAAATTGGATGGAGTTTGGTACTGAGATCCTGGGTTAGGATGACATCACCTGACAATAGTGGTTTTAGTCGGTTAGGTTGTTGAGTGAATAGCCATTTAAGTGTTACTTTTGACTGGTTGATGGACTTACTTTATGTACATTGTGTCTGAGGTAGGGTTGTTTATTTTGAAAAAGTGGATGAAGGAAAAGTTGAAGAGGGTAGGGACTATACTTAAATATGTGTGTTTTTTATCAGTGTAAATGCTGTATGAGGTTGAGGAAGGTAGTGTGAGGAAGATAAATGTGCAAGTATAACTAAAAGTACTAACAGTAATAATTGTAGGAGTAGCATTATATAGTAGCAGAAAAGGGTTAAGACTAGGTTGTGAAAGGAAGTGAATGTGATTGGATGGATATGTAATAATGTGGATGCGACTGGCTAGTGGTTAATTAGTGGCAACTGGTTGGAAGTAGTAGGTGGGGATAGTAGAGTATAAATGTACAGATGGGTGGGCTGTGTGGGACTGAGGATAGGGTAGAGAAGGGGAGTGGAGTGAGCCCAAGTGTAGTGAGGGTGAACAGAGCGGGCTGAATCACCTTGATGATCCAGGTAAGGGAAATAAGTGGACAAATGTATTAGTGATAACAGAAATAAAATGTACATTTATTTCACACCATATCCTTAGTTTAATGATGTATGGCAAAGGGAGAAGGAAAGAAAAATGGTGTTTAGGTTTCCTCCAAGCTATAGTGTTAACTTTGGCTGATATTACAAACTGGGATAACAAACAACATATTGGGATTGACTGAGTTATACTGACTATCAAGTGTTGGAATTATTTTTTTCTGGCTGTTAGTGAAGGTTTTAAAATCTACGCCAGGGCAGAGGAGTTTGCATAGCTGTTGTTGAAAGGGTATGTTTAGAAATATACAACTCAGAGCCATATTGTGGTTTCCACCTACCCTTCTTCATGATATTTGTAGCCATTCTGGATGCTAGAGCTTGTAGATAGTGCAATGTCAGGATAGCGTGTTTTGCCTTGGGTTTTTCACTCCTGAGTGTTAGAAGTTTTGCAGACATATGGGACATGTAGAAGTCCCTAGGACAATAAAAGAGGAAGGTGATTAGATGGGAAATTATGAAGGGGGGGTGGGTATGTTTAGCATACACAGGGAATATAATGATCTCTTGGAATTCTGAGTTTTAATTCACAGCATAGCTCCTTTAAATAAAGAAATGCTGTCACATATTGTCACAAACAGGACCTTGTAGTCAAGCTTGAAAGACATGATCTGTGTTTCTGATTATGATAATTATTATAGCAACATTTCCAGAAAGAGACACCGTTAGTTTTTTTAATTCTAAGCCATGCCAATCACCTCATCTGTGACATTTTATGCACAACACACTTTGCCTGTCAGTAGACATCTGCTAAAAAACAGCAGATTAGATTAACCTAATGTCCCATGTGTCCTTTATGTGCACTGCCTTAATTGGGTTGGGAATTAAACTTGTAGGGAACAGAAGAAAACAATAGAACATTCTGGTGCTACATATTGCTTTTGTTTGCAAATGTCTGCATATTTTAACTACATTCTGCTGGGTTGTAATAATTAATTTGCAACATATATTAACCAGACAGAAACTAGCACTCTTTTTATACAGTTTCAATAATCATTTTAAATATCAGCTTTAATCACTTTGTTTACTGTATTGAATCATACTTAATCACATAGTTTCGGAAAGAATCCAAGGAAAACTGCAAATTAAGTATGTGAGGACTATGTGTCAGTGCAACCCTGATGCTGTACTTGTAAAAGAACATCTTATGACTGGAAGATTCCCAGGGATATACCATTCACATGTCAGACATCTAAGCCTGGCATAATGGCATTCTTGCAGACTGTAACCATCTGAATAATCAGCAAGGCTGTGGTCTGTCACTTCAGCATTCGGAATTCTGCGTCCTCTACTTTGTCTAATCTGTGCTCAGCTATACTGAACTTCAGTACAAATTACTAAAAGGAATACAATATAAGGAACTGTTTTAGAGTAGTTTCTCCTAGTTAAATATTGTGGTACAAAAATAAGGTATTAGTTTGATGGTTAGTACAGAGGATTAAGGCTATGAGCTGGTAGCAAGCTGTTTCATTCACAAAAGATGCAGGATATGATTCTTTTTTTCCATGTGTAACCAGACAATATGCCTGAGGCACTCCTGGAAAAAGATTTCTTGTGTCCAGTGGCTTGCCTGGTTAACAAATGTATTAAAAAAGATATTATAAGCCCTCTCCTACCTGTTATTTTGAGATAATGCCTACAGTGATTCCTGACTATTGTGTGTTTGGAAACATTCCACATGTGCCTATAGCTGGGCTGCAATTACATATGTTACTGTTAAACTGCACACAAAATGCTGTCATTGTGACACGTCAGCAGTGTTTCACTGCTTGTCTCATTTATTTTTTTAATATGCATTCAGTGTATTGTAATCATCTATCAGTGATAAAACATAGCTTCATTCTGTAACTAATGTATCGGCAGCACATGGTGAGTGTTCTCGTGACTTTTACTGTGCATTTCTGCTAACATAAATCTAGTCTTCATGTCAGTGTTAATTTTACAGCTAGGTATGTACATAGACCATTGAGATATTAACTCAAATTGATTTGTTGACATTGCTGTACTCATGTAATTTACATGTAATCCTTCATTTTCAGAGTTTGTTACAATATGTGTACAGTGAACACAGAAAAGAAGCTCTTTGTTTTATTTATTATATTTCTCATTCAAAGTATCACTTTCCAACACTTTGAGTAATCACCGATGCTTTATTTTTCCAACACCAGTATTCACAAAATCACATTTATAACAAATCAGTATTTGCAAATGCTTGTACCTTTAAATCATAAAATAAACAAATGTCAGTTTATACATCAGCTAATAAGATCTGTGATTGTTGTTAAATGTGGTATCACACACACTTAAAATAATTGATTATCAGCCAACCTATCCATAAGAGAAAAAATACATAAATTACTGAGGCCTTTCTTTTGTAGTCATATTGCTGCAGTAATGATTTTAAAAATCAACAAGCCTAAAAAAGTGTTGCTAAGAAAAATTAAAATGAAAGCTAGCTGTAACTAAATGTTAACCTTGTTCCACTCTAGCCTTAATTATAAGTTGATACCATCTAAGTTCTGTTTAGTACAGAGTGGGTATGATTACATTTGTATAGTGACCTTAGTCATATAATGATATTGTGCTTTATAAGATGCCAGGAAGGCTGTGTTACAATATTTACTTGCTGATAATTAGGAAACATGAAGTCACTTCAGACCTCCGAACATTAAAATCAGTCAAGAACCACATATGTTATGGATATTAAACAGAGTTTACAAATGATGATTTTATGAAATGCTTTGAGATTTTCCATCCACATGGCAGGATGGATATGATAGGAAACATGAGAATAAATGCCCCAAAAGTACCCCCATCCTTTATGTGTGTGTGTGTGTGTGTGTGTGTGTGTGTGTGTGTGTGTGTGTGTGTGTGTGTGTGTGTGTGTGTGTGTGTGTGTGTGTGTGTGTATGTGTGTATGTGTATGCTTGTGTCTAAAATCTGGATTTATACAAAAATATAGACCAATCCTTTATTTGTTCCATATCTCAATAATACATGTCTTATCACTGCAAGTACGTCAAACAATGTTAAAAGCATTAAACAGCATAATAGTGTCATTTACCATAGAGAAATGGTGATGACTGCAAATAAAAGGAAACTGAGAATATCAGAGATATAAGGAAATCTGGGTCATATGGGGGTGAAAAGAAAGCCAATTAATACAAAAAACTCTGCAAAGTGATTGAATCAGGCTGTAATCCCACTACTGAAAATATTGTATGATTGCATTATACACTATGATAACTCCACAACAGAGAAATGTTAAAAATAAATAACATGGCAATAACAGGCCTTAAGTGCAAGACCATTTTACAGCTGCAATAAAGTAGTTAATTCTTGGCATTGGTTAATGACATGGGGAGTTTGTCCACTTCTCATGTGGTGACTTCATTCATCTACACCTTATAAAAAATCCACGAGGCATATATAATTATTTAAAAAAAATATCTCATCATGATGTATGGTCTAAATAGTGACTGATCCACCCTATCCAAAAAAAAAAAACAAAAACAAAAACAGAGCAAAACTGTAACTGTATATTTGTTTGCAGTACAAGAAATTGTTTGCCTGTTAGCTAAACTACATATCATAGTTTCGGTCACATGGCTCAGGTGTAGGTAAGCTCCAAGGAACTATGGAATCGCTATCATGGATGGTATCAATGGAATCAAAGCCTGTAAGGCTGATCTCAACTGGGGAAAAGAGACTAGAAGAAAAATGACATAGAGATACATTCTCCTCTTGTGATATACTGAAGTGACCTAGTATGGATGTAGCACATCTGCAGTGAAAGGGTCTGGCTTGTTGGCTTGAATGCAGTGTTAAAGATCTGAATGTCCTTGAGCACTCATGGCAGGTCTACTGAACTGTTGTTTTTTTACTTCAGAAAAATGTACATATTTTTTATGATGACAATAACGGGAGGTGTAAAAATGAATTCATATACATGCTTCTGTATTATTCAAGGAGTTTTCTGGGTGACATATATGAATCTGCTATGCCATTTTGTTTTTGTACAATATTCAGTACCTACTCATGAGGTCAGATGCATCACAGGCTTCATGTTAAGTTGAATGTTTCAGATCATCACTAGTGTAACTATCTTCTCAATTTATGCTATGCTGATGAGCTCTTATAAGTGTGAAACTTTTTTTTATGCCAAGTGTTGTCCGGCTTGTTGACCTGAGTGCACTATTAAAAACTTGTGGACATTACTTATTCATGAGCCAAAGAGCTGAAAAGTACAGTTGTGTACCTACCATAAATGTAGATGTTTGAGTGTATTCACTGTTGCAGTCATTACACTTGGGTTATCCTGCTGGCAGGCTAACCGCAGTCGGCCTGAATTCCAAAGTCCTGGTCCGGCGTCGGTTGCTGTCACCTCTTCCCTGATGTCAGTGTGCCAGGGGTATAAAAGATGCAGCCAATGCCGTTTTCTTCAGTCTTTCTTGCCCCAGATGTCAGGTGCCCCCAAAAGGGTAGGCTAATTAGATTATGCCAATAAACATGCATGCACTAAAGTAAACATTTCCTTCATCTACAAGCAAATACACCACATAGGTTGTATAGAATAGAGAAGTACAGATAAAACCCAGCAATTGAGAGGGGGACGATGGGAGGGTAACCTGGACTGCAACAGTGAATACATTCGAATATCTACATTTATGGTAGGTACACAACTGTACTATGTTCATCGTGTTTCACTGTTGCAGTCATTACTCTTGGGTTGAATCCCAAAGCTGAGGATGGGTGGCTGAGCTAAATAGGATTAGGAGAGGCTATGAGGCCCTGCAGAACTGCAGTGGCAAAGCCTGCTCTGGATTTAGAGTAGATAGGTAAGTGGTAGTGCTTTGTAAAAGTGTGCACTGAACTCCAAGTTGCAGCCTCTAAGATGTCTTTGGTTGTGTCAAGTTGCAACCTCTAAGATGTCTTTGGCTGGTACTCCTCTGAGGAAGGCTACTGAAGTGGCTGCTGCTCTGGTAGAATGTGGCCTAATGCCCTTAGGCCCTAATTTGCCATGCTGTGAGTAGAAGAAATGAATGCAATGACCTATCGATTTAGAAATAGTCTGTTTTGAGATAGCCTTTCCTTGTGATCCTGCAGCATATGCCACTAAAAGTTGCTCAGTCTTTCTGAAAGCTTTAGTTCTGTCCAAGTAGAAGCGTAGCTGTCTGTGTATGTCCAAAGAATGCAGAAGTCTCTCACCCTTGTTCTGTGGGTTTGGATAAAAGGTAGGCAAGTGAATGGTTTGGTTGAGGGCCAAACTGGACACCACCTTAGGCATGAATGTAGGGTTTGCCCTCAGAGAAACCCTGTCTGGATGAAAAATGATAAAAGGTTCCACAGCCATGGGTGCCTGTAACTCTGAGACTCATCTTGCAGAGGTTATTGCTAGGAGCAGAGCTGTTTTCCAGGATAAGAATTTTACATCAGCTGTTGAGGCTGGCTCAAAAGGAGGCAGAGTGAGTTTTTCCAAGACATAATTGAGGTCCCATGCAGGTATTGGTGCTCTCCTTGGGGGCCTGATGTTTTTGGCCCCTCTGAGGTACTGCCTTATTAAAGGATGAGAAAAAAATAGGTGGTTCCATATTGTAATGGGCTGAAATGGCAGAGGCATGAATCTTAATTGATGAAAAGGAAAGGCCTTTGTCCAGCATCTCAGTTAAGTACTGTAAAATCTGAGGAATATTTGGTACATACGTGTCAATGCCTTGTTCCCGGTTCCAAGCACAAAAATCTCTTCTATTTTTCTGCATAAGATTTTCTGGTACTGGGCCTTCTGGCTTCCAAGATAACATCCATAACAGCTTTTGAAAGAGGAGTGTTCTGAATGGCTACATTATCCGCCATGCTGCCAGATTTACGGTCCTGAGTTGGCTGTGCAGGATCTGATTGTTTTGTTGGGTCAGTAAGTGAGAATGTTTGAGGCAATGTCCATGCTGGACCTTGAGACAAGCTCTTTAGGATTGGGTACCAGTGCTGGTGTGGCCAGTTTGGGGCAATCAGTATAATTTCTGGCTTCTCTTGTCTGACCTTTACAAGTACATTGGGAAGGAGAGGCAGTGGAGGAAAGGCATATACTGTTAGGTTTTTCCAGCTGAAGGATAGGGCGTCCACTTTCCATGATTGTTTGTGATAAATCCTTGTGCAAAATCTCTGTAATTGCCAGTTGTGAGGGGAGGCAAATAGATCTATGTCTGGGCGTCCCTATTTCCTTGTTATCATGCTGAAGACTTGTGGATCCAGTTTCCACTCATGGGGATCCATGAGGTTTCTGCTTAGTTCGTCTGCCAGAGCATTTATTTTTCCTGGCAGGAATTGTGCTTGCAGGTGACTTGATAAGTCAATGCTGTGTCCCACAAGGTCATTGTTTGTCTGCAGAGGGGGTAGAAATGTGTGCCTCCCTGCTTGTTTATGTAGCACATGACTGTAGTATTGTCCATCTTTATCAGTAGTTGTCCTGGATGAAGTAGGTCCTTGAAATCTGTCAGGGCATTCTGAACAGCTAGCATCTCTTTTTGATTGATATGAAGATGCATCTGGCTTGCAGACCATGTGCCCTGAATTCATTTTCCTGCCATGTGGGCCCCCCAGGCATAATCTGATTCATCCATTGTTAGTGTCTGCCTGGCTGTGGGTAAAGTGAATGGCAGACCCTTGTTGTGGTGACAGGCCTGTGCCCACCATTGAAACTCCTGTTGCAGGCAGGGAATGAGGGTAATTAATGTTTCCAGGCTGTGGCAATGTTGAGTCCAAACACGTTTTAGATACCATTGTAGTTTCATCATACACAGTCTGGCATATGGAATTAGCAGAATGCAGGATGCCAAGAAGCCCAAGGCCTGCAGGATTTTCCTTGCAGATAACTGGGTCTTTGTTGCCAATTTTTTGAAGTAAAAAGTCAGTTGTCTTTGTTTGTCTGGCATGAGATAAGCCATCTGGGCAGTTGTATTTAAGCTTGCACTCAGGAATATTATCTCTTGAGAGGGTACTAGTTTTGATTTATTTTCGCTTACTGTGTACCCTAGGCAAATTAATAATCTTTTTACAAACGCCAGATGCTTTAGAAGAATGTCTTTGTTCTCTGCTTGAATAAGGCAGTCATCCAAGTAAGGATATATTTGAATTCCTCTGTCTGCAAAATGCAATTACTGGTGCCAGGCATTTTGTGAAGACCCTGGGTGCAGTAGATAAGCCAAAGGGCAGTGCAGAGAATTGGTAGTGCATTGAGCCAGCTATGAATCTGAGGTATCTTCTGCAAGATTGTCTGACTGGGACATGCAGGTATGCCTCTTTTAGGTCCAAAGTTACGAGCCAAGCCTTCTTGCCCAGCATGGGCAGTAGCTGCTGCAGAGTCAACATCTTGAATTTTTGGAACATCCAGAAATGTGTTTAGTATAGACAGGTCCAGTATTGGTCTCCAGGCTTTGTCCTTTCTGGGCACCAAGAAAAGTCTTGAGTAAAATCCTTGCCCCTGCTCTTGCTGTGGTACTTGTTGAATGGCCGTCATGTCCATGAGGGATGTAATTTGCTTTTGTGCCTCTGCCCATTGATTGTGTGGCAGGTCTGGCATACCTTTTGCCCTTGGCAGGGTGTGAAAGTGGAAACTGTAGCCCTGGGACACTATATTCAAGACCCATTTGTCCTGGGTAATCATTTGCCAATTTGGTGAAAAAAGTGCTAGTTTTCCCCCTAAGGGGGCTGCCAAAAGATAAGTGCTTGGATCTGGCAGAGGAATGTCATTGGGACTGTTTCCTGTATGGTTGTGATTTGTCTTCTCCGCTTTTGGAGATAGAAGCACCCCATTTTTTAGGCCTGTATGAGCCTTGGGGCTGAGATCTGCCTCTGGGATGTCTGTATCTGCCTCTTTGTGGCCTGTCTGGCACTGGAAAGGACCAAGTCTTTGTAGGCCAGTTCCTGCTAAATCTGGGTGGCTGCACCTGTAGGAAATCCTTAACTGTCTGCATGGATTTTGCTTTATCCTCCATTTTCTTCAACACCTCTTCTGCCTTAACACCAAACAAAGTATCATGCTGTAATGGAGCATCCAATAATTTTGCTTTAACATGATCAGGCAGATTCTGTTCCTTTAACCAAGCATGCCTTCTAATGACAGAACCTGTAATAGCGGCCCTGCAAGAGGCCTCCAGTGAATCAAAACCACATTGCAAAGTATGCTTTCCCGCTTGTTCAGCTGCATGCAATAAATCCTGCCTTTCCTTGTTATCAGAACATTCAGAATTTGTCAACATTTTTTGTTTAAGCAGTGACATTAAGTATTCTGATAGTTAAGCATATGAAACTGACAATTTAAAGCCCTTACAGCCAAGGTAGCAGAAGGGTAAACTTTTTTCCCCCATCTGTCCAGTGCCCTAGAATCCCTATCCGAGGGGACAGGGTTGTTTGCAGTGGAAGCCTTGACCCCTTTGGGACCCTGAGATACAGTTTCTGGGTCAGCAGCGGGGTTTTTATATAGAAATTTATGAGAGTCTGGGACCCTGTAGTATCTGTCTGGCTTAGCAGGTGCAGGGGGTAAAGAGTCATCAGATAGGCTGGACTCTGAAAATACATCATCTACAATGTCTAGAACAGGTGGAATAGCAAGAGGTCTGTGCTGAGGTAGTAAAAGAAAGTCTCTGAGCCTTTTCTTAAATTCTGAGTAATCTTGGCTCTCCCAGTGAAAGTGCTCCCTCATGGTATGCAGGGTTTCCCCAAAAGAATAATCCCCAGGAGGAGAGGCTGAAGGAATGGATTCTTCAGCATCAGAATCCTCGTAGGGAGGAAGAGAGTATCCCTGTTCAGAAGAGGAATCAGAGGAAATTGAAACCTGATCAGAAGAATCATATTCTGTCTCTTGCCTAGGCCTCTTATCGGGAGAGGGATGGGTACCCCTGATCAAAGTAATTAGGTCTTTGGCCATTTTAAGCATCTGTTTTTTTAGGCATTGTAGTCTGAGTAGGAGAATGCTGTACTTGTTTCTTTGTCTTTAGAACTGCTTTAGTCTTTGTTTTGAAGCTGAAGTTGGCTTAACATATAACTGTGTAGGTCTGAAGACACCCTCAGAAGCCGATGCCTGCTCAGCGGATCTGGACCCATCTGAGGGAATGATTTCCAAGTGTCCAATACCTTGAGTATCCAGAGGCCCAGTTGGCTCCACGTGGGAGTCGGTAGTGGCCTGTGGCTCTGAGGTAGTGGTCGTCAGGGGCTGCAAAAGCGCCTCACTGAGAACCGGCAAACCGGCGACTGGCCTAGCGGAGGCCTCGTCATCGGTTTTGGACCTCGGATGCCTATCCTTTTCCTTGTCCTTGCGTTTTTTGTAAACTATGGTTGGTGGCTGTTCCAACGGCATTATATAGTTAAATCTTCGGCCAAAGTAATGGAATGCAAAGTCGAACCGACGCTTAATAGTGCGTTGGTTAAATCTAGCACAAAACTGACAGCTAGCAACGTCGTGGTCAGGGCCTAGGCAAGGAATACAGTAAGAATGGAAATCCTTATGAGGTATTTGCTTCCCACAAGAAATACAATTGTTAACTTTTTCTGACATCGGTCTGGAGCAAGAAAAAGGTTTCCTCAATGGGGTACTTTGCTTTAATGAAGACTTCGGTTCTGAAATTCGGATTTGAAAATCTCAGGAGTCGGCCGACCGGCACTTGCAAACTGCATTTGCTCTGGGCACCGCGTGGCAAGAAAGACTGAAGAAAATGGCGTCAGCTGCATCTTTTATACCCCTGGCACACTGACGTCAGGGAAGAGGCGACAGCAACCGATGCCGGACCAGGACTTTGGAATTCAGGCCGACTGCGGGTAGCCTGCCAGGATAACCCAAGAGTAATGACTGCAACAGTGAAACACGATGAACATCACATTTTTCCTAGTAAAAATCTACATATTTCACATGATGCTTTGATAACAGAATGTTCATAAATGTCTTTGTACACATGGCTAGTTGAAGGGTCACCTTAGAGAAACTATGTAGGAATAAGTTTGAGGATAACAAACAAGGCAGATCGCTACAGTCATCCTAACACAGCATGGCAACCAGGCATAGGACAAGAACCATGCTCTGTAGCTGTTCTTTGACTTCCAGAAGGATTTTCATTTAGTAATGAATACTTGAGTATTACAGAAGCCCCACAGACAGGCTTAGGTGGCTACTACATGAGAACAGAAGATTCCCAAGACATGATGAATACATTTTTATTTTAATTTTATCCTATTTTATTCATTTACTCAGTAAGGCACTAGGCATATGTGTTTCTTTTCAGAGGTGACCAGTGTCACTTGTTGCTTACCTATTTAGACAGCTATTTTACATTTCAAGATCTGTTTTAATGTTTATTTTATTAATAATATTTTTAATTTTAGCTTAGTGATTTTTGTGTGGTACTAATGCTGTTTTTTTTCCTCCATGAAGAATATAGTTAGTAGCTCATAGTTTTAACAGTCACTGAAATTCTGAAAAGTAATACCTTCCAATGGAGGGGGATATTTTCCAGTGAGCAGCTTTGGGGGTAACCCTCAGTAAAATGTTTATAGAGACACTGATGACAATATCTTGAGCTTATGTCTCTTCACATCCAAAGAAAGAATCCAAGGCAGACTATTCAAACAAGAGCACGATGCTGGTCACTTACAAATACAGAGCAGGTCACATGTCTGCAGACAAAGAGAGAACCCCATAGCAGACTATGATTCTTCATAAACAGTAAAAAAATCAACCTTGTCTTATAACAAGCAATGGAAATCTGTGCTAGGGAGGAAAAAGTAGAAAGGTGCAGCATTATGTTAACACTTAACGTTATGGGAACAAACAAAAAACTTTTAAAACCAAAAAAAGATGTCACACTGAGGATCATTTTCCCAAATGGCACTTTTGTTCACAAATTAAAAATGAACTTCTTCAGACAAATCTAACTATGCAATTCACACTTAAATAGGTTTCTCAGTTACTAAAGTTGCCTCATTTAATAATCATTTTATTTATTATTTTAATAAAAATTATTATTTTTTAACCAGCAACAGGATCCTCATTGGCGTTATTTATATTTAGATTTGGTCCTAGGGAAGGACCATTATATTGGAACAAGCGCTATACAGAGGAACTGCCATAATAATGAGGGGCAGGAAATTATCTGGAAGCATCATTTGAAGCAAACAGTGCAAGACAAATATGGAAATGGGTCCATAATAAAGTCTGAAAAATGCTAATACTTTGCATTGCTGGAAAAAAGGTCAAGAGCTTATTGAAAACAACTGTTTTAATTACTTGAGATAATGTAATAAAGCTTATAGGAAGCTACGGTGCAGTATATGAGTACAGGCAATGTTACCCCATTCACATATCCATTCATATATCCTTATTTATTTTTTATTCATTAATTCATTCATTTACATGTCATTATTGAGTAACCTCCTGGAATGGACTGTTGAAATGTTTGCACCTGAACACCATAGTGATAGATTTGAAACTTTGCATTGAAGAGTAACAAATAACAAACTGTAGCAGATCAGCTAACAAACTGGAAAGATGGCTGGTTGTCCATCTGTAGAATTAGTGACATAGGTTTGTACAAGGAATAAAACACTAGACAGTTAATTAGAGTGGGGAATTGTGAGATGCCAAATGTCTGTTAGCATGGAAGGTCAAGAAATTAACTGTTAAAAAATAGTTCCCACACCTTAGGCATGAGGTCCGAATAAATAATTTGCTTAAATTCACACTGTAGTCAAACAGAAGTAGTGGGAATCAAACCCAGGACTACGGAATGGTTCAAGTCTAGCAGCAAATAACCTTAAATGGCTACACAATACTGTTCACAGCTGTTATCTGCTTGGGCTCCCTCTTTACCACTAGTAGTGTAACACTGGCTAGATGTACCTCACTGACAGTAACATAGCACGTATATGACATAACACTAGGCAGTCTGGCACGACATCAGTTGATTAATTGGAGCAGACATAACCTCATGTTTAGCTAATTATACCTGCAAAGTATGCCTGCCACCATTCCTCAGCTTATTATCTCAAGGCAGCAGGTCATCCTGGTGCTCTCAAAGGCCAAAAAAATGGCATTGATAGGAGCAGACAGCATCCCAGGTTGCCTGTTAAACAACTTAAAACATGACCTAGTAGACCAAATTGGATCCTTGTTTAACCACAGCTTGCAAACTGGCTATGTTCACATGGAATGGAGAACAGTAACAGTAATCTCTCTGCACAAAGGAGGAACATCAATTCACCCTGGAAATTATAACCCATAAGCTTTACTAGCCTCATCTGCAAGCCATGGAAAGAATCATTATGGACCTTATTAACAAGGGCATAGCTAATCTCCAAATACTGGACCAACTCAGTCTGGATTTGTCAAAGGCAGATCACTCATGTTAAACATGGCTGACTTCTTTGAGAAAGTCACCAAGGACCTGGACGTGGGAAAGACAGTGCATACCACCTATCCTGACCTAGCCAAGGCATCTGACACAGTCCTCCACTCAGGTATTATAAAGAATCTCTCCCAATTGTGAATTAGCCCCTACATTACCAGATGGGTAGCCAACTGGCTTACTGACAGGACACATACTGCCAAATTGGGTGACATTACTTCTAGCAAATAACCAGTCACCAATGGTGTACCGCAGGGTTCTGTGCTGGACCCCTTACTGTTCAGAATTTATTTCTCAGAAGTCAAGGCAAACTTGGATGGCTTGTGGCTGACCAAGTTAGCTGATGATTGCAAATTGGGAGCAATCGTTGAATCCCCCAGTGATGTTAATATGCTGCAGAAAGGGTTAATGCAGAGAAATGATAGATGTCAAAGCCATGTATAAAAGATAAATGCAAAAAAAAAAAAACATTATTATTCCCTTTGGGAAAGCTAACATCCCTGCTAATTACATAATAGACAGCACCCCACTAAATGTATACTCAGTGGTATGTGATCTGGGTACTTAGGTTGATAGCAATCTGAACTTTGACCACCACATATCCACAGTACTAAGGAAATCCTTCTATATTGTACGTTTTATAAGTAAAAGCATCACATCTAGATCTAAGGATGTTATAATTCCATCATACTAATCCCTTATCATACCAATAATTGAGTACAGTGCTCCCTTTTGCATGTACCTCACCAGACACCTGCAACAATTGGCAAGACCATAGAGTTGTCTCACCAAGAAATTACAGGGTACACAAAACAAGTCTTATGTGGAAAGACTGAAAGCCCTGTCACTGTATTCTGAATTCTTCAGGTTGTTAGCGGGTGACCTGTGCCTGGTTTACAGGGCAGTCTCTGAGCTGGCCTGATGGAAATGCTACACATTCTTAAATCAAACAGCAGGAGGGTCACTCTCTTCAGGGATCTTAGTCTAGCCTCTGACATGAAAAGGTCATGCTGGAGAGATAGATACATTTCCCAGAGACTGCCACTTCTCTGGAACAAGCTCCCAATTATTATGAAAAAGAAATCCTCCCTGACCCTCTTCAAATGCAAACTAGATCAATGGATGGGTGACCGCATATTCACTCCTGGGGTGGTGGCCATTTCCCTCCTGGATAGAGGAAGTCTTTATTAACTGCTGTAGACCCTTACCTCTGCACACTTCACTCACCTAACCACCAACAATTAGGGCAATTCAGGATAATTATGGCTAGGCTTGTAAGGGCTGTAGGCCCGTTAGCCTATTAACCTCCTGTGAACATATGAACATGTACTTGTCAAATGCAACAGTGGCCTTTAACAGAAAGAAGTGAAAGTTATTAAAAAAGAATATTTACTGTAAAAAAATATGAGACTACACCTTAAAAAACTGTAGTTCATACCTTTGTAATTACTAAGCCATTAGGCCACTGTGTCCTAGATATTTGAAAGTGTATTAACTTTTTTGGAGAGTATCTCAGTACAATTAGGTAATCAATAATCCCAGACAGGCTGTTCATTTCAGAGACTCAATGATCAATGCAGTGATGATATGAGGCCTGATTCTGCAGCCAGAGGTCTTCACCATCCATGAAATGGCCATTATTTCACTAAAACATCCAAATTATAAATCATTATTGCACTTAGAAAATGGGCTGTGTGTGCATTTTATTTTTAGCTTTTGGTTTTATCATAGTTTTTTTTCTATTTCTCTCTCTTTTTATGTAAAATGTTCATCTGCTTCTTGTTCTGACACAAATGTATTTTAACTGTAAAATAAAAAAATGAACTGTTATTTGCTGTCATGATTCACATAAGAACTCACTGAAACAAGTGAATAGGTTTTATTTTGCTAGAGTCATTGATTATATCATTGATGTTCAGTGATTTATTTTTTAGATTACTTTACAGATGTAATATTGATTATTGCTTTTATAGGTAAGTACTTGGTTAGCTGTCTTTTCAGGCCATTTTAAGCCTAACCAATTTCTCTTCAAAGATACATAGGTTCATACTAGGCTAACTGCCCTGAAGGGCAACTTAACCCAAGGTCAAAATCAAACCCTGTACCTTATGTCTATAAGGTAAAAACTTTAACCATTATGTCAAACCCAACAGTTTTACATTACAGGGAGACACATCACCATATATACTTCTAATTAGGGCTATATATACAGCTCCTAATCAGAAAGATGGGTAGTACTGAACCTAATCTAGTGTTAGTGCAGAAGCTCTCACCAAAGCAACCATGGGGGGAGGAGGTACATTTCTCCAGATTTCTACCAGCAATAATTACATAGCCTACATGAAATTAAGTGATATATATGCCCTAATGGCTGACACAACAGAGAAAACATGGGTTCACTATAAGTGCTAGAGTTGCCAGTGCTTAAAAAGTACGGTGTGGAAGCCAGGGAGAGTTGCAACTTCTATCTCAGCTAGGCTGCTGCTGTGCTTAAACTCAAATGTGAGTTTGGGCAAGCAGCTTTGAGGAGGGAGTGCTCCTCATGTTCAAACTCGAATATGACTACAGTTAAGCAGTCATGGGGAGGGAACAGAAGGATGGTTAGAATTAGGTAGTGGGAGTGGTTTTAGGATTAGGGAGTGGGACAAGGATTTTAGATTTAGGGAGTAAGAAGGCAGTTTTAGGGTTAGGGAGCAGGTAGGGAGTTTAGGGTTAGGTAATGTTTGGGGAATTTAGGTTAAGGTAGGAGGACTGGAGTTTTAGGTTTAGGAAGTGATTAGGAACTTTATGCTAGAGAGGGGAAGGTTTGGTGTAAGGGACTGATGAGTCAGGTTGGGAACTGGGTGAGAGTTTTAGGTTTAGGCTCTGGTCGGGCTAGGTAGTTTAAAGGATCAGGCATTGAAAGGTCTATTTGGAAATGAGAGATTCGGCTGGTGAGAGTTAGGGCCTTTGCTTTTTTAAGCAAGTGCTGCTGGCATGTGAGTACCTGTAGTAGGACCTCAAAAATCTGGAATTCCAGGAAATTCAGAGGAAGCTACTCCTTAATAATGGAAAACATTTCCAACAGCTTACATTTCTCTCACTTTAAAATAGATAGTTAAAAGTGATAGAGACATAAATGCTTATAAATAGTTTATCTTTATTAAAACATAGTTTTTCCTAGTGACCGTATATGCTTCCAGTTAGTGAACATAAAAATGGCAGCATCTCTGAACTTTTTTTTCCATGGCTCATTGATTTGATACCATGAATCAATATTTTTGTTTCTTTGTGGGATGTCCCTGTGATTTAACATCATTTTGGATTTCTTTGTCAATGGAGGTTTATCATCTGAGTTTGTTTTCTAACAGCATTTATGCAATATGGGTGTAGAGGTTCTGGACTGATTTCAGAAAGATAAAGCAAGTACATTGAGGAGAAAAGTTTAACAGAATTTAGGAATATATATTTGCTGACAGAATGAAGAGAATAGAAATACAAATAAGATGCCTTTCAGTTTTCGGGAACTAACTAGATAATCCATGGGGAATAATTTACCCCGAATACCAACTCTGGTTTACATTATCAGCACAGCTAGCAGGAAACCAACCCATTTAAAAATGGTGAAGGCTACACCTTGGAAAACTTGCCTTCTCAAAAGCTGACGCAAATACTTTCAGGAGGTACAATTAGGCATGAAATGCAACGTGCTTTATAACAAGGGGACTAGAGGTAAGACAGAGTCAGCAAGAAGAGAAGTTATGGTTAGCATATTACAGGAAGATTAGGTAAAAAAGATCATTGAGGTACGTGAGTGGACGATATTATTACTTCATTAGAATTCTGTCTCAGTTGTCTATTTTTGTGATAAATTGCTTCTAACAACCATAATAGCAGGAGGTGAACAAAATCCACACTGAATGAAAGATGGCTACACAGTTCACATAACAAGTGCCTGTAGATGTAATAAGAATGGTCTATAATGCTGGATTTTGTATAGAAATAAAAACTCAAGATGCTTAAAATAAATGAAAATATTTGTGCAAACTGGCATTTCAAGCTATTAGTGCCAATTTAAAGACATACATATGGACTCTTTTTCAAACACAGACAAAACTTTCAACAACAAACTCCTCATATTTCATTTAATTTTATTTATGTATGTATGTATTTATTTAATTATTTATTATTTGCATTTACAGGACAGTGAATCTTAAATGATCATATTTTAGTGTTTTAAAAGTAATCTTAAAAGCAGCTATACAAATTAAAGATCTAATACAATATATCAGTGACCTCTGCATAATGAACCCCTGAGGAACAGACACAAAATATTAACATCAGTTTATGCACTGAGTAATGCATCTAAATGCAGTAGAAAATGGACATATGCTACAGTCATCGAGTATGTAACTATGGGATGTGGTCAAAGACATTTATTGTAGGTCAATGTCTACATTAAAATATGAATCACCACTCAGATGCTCAGATATACCCAACCCTCACATCTAATCTTTGTACTAGCTCTGAATGTCATTCAGGTTCTCAGACATTTTTAGAGACCTTTTGATATTAATTTAGGCGGTGCTCACAAAACATTACAAGTAGTTCAAATTCCAGTGAATTTATTTCCAGCAACTTATATGAAGTTGCTTTTGTTTTAGTGGATTAAGCATTATTAATGTTATAGTTACATGTAATGTACTGCCTACAGTAAGTGGCAGTTAGTGCTTCATCATCTGAACTGTATAAGCTATGGATAAAATGATGAACTATATAATATCTTGCCGCATTATGCAGATACTTTCCTTCTGTTTTAAAACCTGTTTAGTTAAAAGCATATACATCAGTTTTTTATTATTTTTCTAACTGAAAGGAAACAAGCTTGTTTTGAATAACTTCATAGTCACCATCATTTGAAGGGTGGTACAGTGATTAGGGGCATCCGTTTTTTTCTTTATCTTGTTATCTATCTGAAATCAGTTTGTTTAAATAACTTTATAGTGACCAATCTTTAAGGCACAGTACAACACTTGATTATCTGAATTTGTTTTTGTGATTGGGGATGCCTTCTGTGTTGTCTGCATGTCCTTCTGAGAGAGTGAACCCCCATGGGTTTCCACGGGGTGGTCCATTTCTCTCTTACATTCCAATGACATGCAGGTATATGAATTACAGCTTCTGTAAATCTCCTGTAAGTATGTAAAGTAAAGTAAGTGTGTGTGTGTGTGTGTGTGTGTGTGTGTGTGTGTGTGTGTGTGTGTGTGTGTGTGTGTGTGTGTGTGTGTGTGTGTGTGTGTGTGTGTGTATAGACGTATATATGCATCCTGCAATGGCTGGGTATTCATCTGAAAACTGACTGTCTCATAATCACACAGTACCAGGACAGGATCCATCTTCTCAGTGACTCTGAGTAAAATAAAAAGGATTTCAGCAGACCAATGAATGAAATGACTAAGTAAGGTCACACAAGCAGGTTGAGAGTAAGGTGGGCAGAGTAATGCATCCAGTTGCATTACAAAATGGATACAGACTACAGTCATCAAATATGTAATTATAGAATGTGGTCAAAGACATTAAATGGCCATGGATCAGACATGTACAACATCGGGCACAGGAAGACAGTTGGGAGATATGTGCTACGATGTGTGTTGTGTAGAGAATTTGCAGTCTTCACTAACTCTATGCTGAGTCAGAGGTAAGGGGCATTGCCAGGGAAACATGGAAGCAGGCATACACATACAATATCACGGAAAGTGCTTTGCTTTGTTTGACACATGTGCTGTTCTACATTTTTGGGTCATAGTCCTCCTAATGTCTACTTTACCCAATACTCCCTTGACTTCCTCTAGTGCTCTATTTACCTGTGATACATAGTTTTGCCTAGCAACACTCTTGCTTAGCTGTAGGGATGACTGCCAACTGCTGCACGCATGTTGTTTCAGTGAGATACACTTGTCAATGTTTGTTAATCTTGCATGCATCAACCTCATCATGTGGCCAGTTTGTTTTCATCTGATTGGGACTCACCAAGCAGTCAGGAATCCAAATAAGTAAAAACACAATGAACCAGGACTAAGAAAAGAACTGCAGAAATTTCTGTTAGCTTACAAAAAATGTAAATACTTTGGCACTCTTCCGCCAATTTAATAATGTGAGCGGTGTCCATCTGCCAATTTAGAGAGGTGGTAGAGTAGTCTTTTTTTATCTTTATTCTTGTATTTGATAGGTCAACACTTCCAAAATGTTCTAGGTACATCCTCACCTAACCAAAAAAAAACTTTTTCAGTTTCTAGAAGCATAGCTTATAAATGTGAACCTTGTAATGCTCATAATGATCTGAATGCTCATCTGTAGGTATTAACACATTATTCCCAATACCCTGCCTCTTTTTCAAGATACAGATGAGTTGTGGATCCCACATTTAGAAGACGTATGACTGATTGAGCATAGTAGAGAGAAGGTTTGTTATTGTGTGATTTTGCTTGAAGTATACAAGACCAGTAATCAGACACTGCTTTGCCAATATTGTAATTTTCCATGGAATTTTCCTCATTTTTACTAAAATTCAACAGTTCAGATTATATAAAAGAAATCTAACTAATGCATTGTTGCTAGCTTAATAATCATAACTGTTGCTGTAAGTGTAAAAAGTACATTTTAAAAGTACTTGTTCCAGACCACAAAGCCTATATTCACTGAACTTAGGCGATCACAGTAGATACTTGGAATACCTGTCCAAAGTGTTCAGTGTGGGTTCACATGTTGTGTCATAAATCAGGTATGTCAGTTATGAATTTCCAACAGAACTATGGGGTACTATTAGCTTGTGTCAGCATGCTTAATGCAACAGCCTGTTTCTGGACTACGTATGGTATTTATTAAGCCACACTTCACATATTTTTCACCACTAACAACTGTGAAGTATCTTATAAAATTGCAATAGCGTTTGTCAGCTCTAATGAACTATACTGTTTGCTACCTTATTACTAAATCATAATTTGTGGCCTGCCTGCAGGATTACTCATAGTGAAATAAATGGCATAATAGGAGTTTAGGGAATTTTATCAGGTTATTACCACATCTGGAGAGACCTTTTTATTAAAGATATATTATCCCAGTAATTACTGTTGAGGGATACAAGCAACTTGCTGCTTATGAACTTTTTAAAATCCTTTGTGTAAGGTGGTCCCAGATATCACTCAACATTTCCCTCAAGATGTTACTCAGCATGTAATTTATTATGTGTATGATCTCTGTGTTATTCAGTCTATAAGAACATTTCATAACTGCAGCACAACACTACACATTCACTGTAGTGATATGCATCACATTTATAGTTAAATAGTTGAACAAATAGCCCACTTGGCATCCATTACTGTAGTCAGAGGGTCAATATTTATATCAGTCTTCAAAAGTGGATAACAGAGAAAGACTGCAGTATTTCATGTATTTCTTAAAACTTCTGGGAAACGTTTCTCTTCTGGTAGATATAGATGAGGTGCAAAACAATGTGATCACTTTCCTTTCATATAGTCAGAGGGACATATACTGCCATTGTGAAAAGAACCACAATCAAAATCAGGGAATGACATTTCATCCAAGACTGCACAAATGCATTAAATGCTGTTGCTGTTTTTTATGCATTTAATTATTTGTTTATTTTGCCATATACGTTTGGAGGGATAAACAAAAATATGCTCATAGTCAAAGCACTGAGCATCAGAACATTACCATAGTATACAATTTGTTCCAAAGCATGAGCTGTCCTCAGTGATATTTTACATCACAGACACACACACACACACACACACACACACACACACACACACACACACACACACACACACACACACACACTTTCTTCCTTGTGCAAATATCATTCATTTTATCAGTTGATCATTCTATGAATATACCCTTGGTTGAGTCAAAATAAAGAAACACATTTGAATTACTTGAATATCAGTACTTACTCCATGCTTTGAAAGTACCCTAGAGTCTCAATTTACTTCCTTTTCATAAGGAGTTTAGGGCTTTTTACCATTTAGTTAGTTGAGCACAATGCACCTGTTATCCCTCAAGTCACATCACTTAAGCCTACTTTAACTCTTCTCTACTCTAATTAAATCACTAAGATCCTTTGTTCCTTTTCACATCTATGTTTCACTCAGATTTTTCAAATGTTTTGAAACTTTTGTAAATATTGTAAATTACTACAATAAATTTACTATGCATCCAAAGTATTACTCTACTATTCTATTGTTATATTGTCACTTATGTATTATTGTCCTCATCTCCTGTATATCTGTCTAGTTTTTAACCCTGGGCTGGGACTCAGATTCATCAGATTTGATCAGTTCTGTTCCCTGATAAACAAATTTGATGTAAATAAATAGGCTTTCACCAGCACTAAGCACATTGACATACACAGTTGCAAGATGAGTTAATCACTTGACACTACTGTATCATGATAATGAAACTTCATATAACCTTAATCAAAAGTTCTAAAAACTCTTTAAAGTTATCCTGAAAGACATATGTGAAAGCAAGGACATTATTTATTCCCTTATTGCAGTTTATTTAGTTGACTTCTTTATAAACAATCATGCCACAACATCCAAAGTGTGCCAGCACATGTTCTTAGGGCATAACTTTTTCACATAGTCCATTTTAATATAGATTAATTTATTTATCTGAACTTTCTGTATCTATATTTGTTAGATATACGCTTAAATCCCAAGCAAATGATTTTAACTATAAATTCATTTTATTGTTATTTGTCAAATTTTCCTTTTTCATTTCTGTAGTAAACCTACGTACATGTTTAGTAAACAAACTAATTGACACATAGCTTAATATACTTGATAAGTACAATACTTCAAAATGTTGAAAAATGGAGCCAGGAAACACAATGAATTGTTACACTACTTACTATATCAGAAAAAAATGCAATACAACAATTACATTATTATTGCACAGCTATAGTAAAACACACTCAGGACGAGGCAAAACAGATATTGCAACAACTATGCTTCAAGTGTTGAAATTTTTTCTCATGAATTAGCTATGTGTGTTTATGCTGGTACTGCAGAATACTAAGTAACTACATATCGTTACATTGTTACTAATATTGTCTAGTTACTTCTTAAGTTGTCAAAACTACATGGGAATTGCATACACAAATTACTAGATTTGGCATAATGGTTACAGGCCATATAGCAATGATAATTACGAGATGACTTGTAAAGTTTCAGTAGAAGGGGCAATATATGTACAATTGCCCTCAACTGCCTGATTTGCAGATCTCCAGAACATTCTAGCACATGCTGGAGATGACTGCCACAATTTTAAAACAACTTTAAAAGTTCAACCGCAGAAACAAATTTGAATGTTGTGGCAAGAAGAATTAATTTTACCATTAAGTGAATAGTTCTATATACATGTATTTGGATGAATGCACAATATAACTGGGGAGGTACAATAAACAGTGGATGTGTATAGGGTAAAGATGAATTTAAAATGAGAAAAAAAGCTTTATCCATAAAATGCTACTGCTGGATGCAGTTATACCCAAACATTTCTCATGAGTGGGAAACCTATAAAATACTGCTGTTATTATAGTAATGGAAAATTTAATGACAGTAGTCAGTGAACTGGTTTACCCCCCAAATTCTGCCAGAAGGAAAATAATGAAACAGCAAACAATTCTTGCAAAAACAGAAATGGTAGAAACTATTAAGGCTGAATACTTACTACTGCATATATGCAGTCACACTCAGTACATGCATTTGAATGCTGACTAGATGGACTTCAGGCACAGAACAAGTCCATGAACAGTGCAGTTGCTAGCAGCTCCAGTTTTCATGTATTTATGATATTTATGATATGCACTCAGGGCAAATATATAACAAATGAAGGTGAGGCTAATATGTGTCAGCAGCAGCCATGGAAAGAAATGATCAAAAATACAGGAGAAGGTCACGGAGTTTAGGAGACTAGAAGAAATGTTGTGCTGAACAAAATGGCTGACTTGTTGGCTTTGGGAATGAAATATTAACAAAAGAAGCAAAAAGTGATTGTGCATAATGAAAAAAAACATGTTTTGTTGCCCTAAACAAAGTGTGATCTGGTAACACAGAAAACTGGCTTTAATGAGCTTACAACAGAACTGAGATATTCAGAAAAGTTAGCTCTGTAGCACTATGAGTGCTTTGCTGTGTTCTAACTATGCTATAGTGGTAACTAGCAATTCAGAGACATGCAAGAGTCTTCTGGAGCAAAGATTGATCAGCAACTCATTTGCATGTTAAATCAAACACCTAATGCAGTTGGAACATGTGCATTAGTCTTCGCTTTATCAACCGAAGTAGTCTTGTAGTATAGACACCTACACACATTCACACATATTGCCACACATATACAGTCTCACAGACACTTGGACATATACACAGTCATGCACACAATCTTACCTGCGGCAGGGATAACTGCTTTGTGCCTTCCTGCTGCCACAGACAGTAATTGTTAAACACTCTAAAATAACACATTCAGTCCACACTGCTCTGCTCTGAAACAGTGAGATAGGAGATAGAGCTTGTCTTTGAATCAGTCTACTGCACTGTTTTGATCACAAAACAAGGCTTTAGAGCAGAACACATAGTTAAACTATATTAGCCACACCCGTAAACTGCCACATTTGCATGTGGCATTATCCAGCAGACCATTGTAGTGTTATTTGCTGATGACTTCATGATGCTATAGCCTTGCAGTAGGCTTTGAATTGCTCCCTTGTAATACACTGACCAATCCTGCTAGCAAAAAGGTTATGCAATGCACTATTCATTTTGGAATATACCCCCCTTTACTTCTCAACCTTCAGACACTGAAAATAGGTACAAAGTAGGTACATCCAGCCAAATATCTGGATATCTAATTAGCATAAAACTGGAAGACCAAATAGAACATAACTCTCAAAGCTTTCAGTAAGAATGTGGAATACTGCTCAGAGACATGTCTAAAAAATGGAGAGTAACAAAAATAATGGAAAAATATAACCAATTATCAAAGAGATGGAGTAAAACCTGCACTGCAGAGTTCTACCACACAAAGATCATTTATTTTTGCTTCTAAAAAGGGAGATGTAAGATGTGTGTCCTCATCCTCCTTCTTTAAATTATTGGTGCTACTGTTATATTAGTCAGGTAGTGTGAGTTTTTTATGTTCTAGACAGCTTCAAAAATCACATGTGATGAGCGGGATTCAGAAAATTGTGTGAAGCACATCATATGCAGGGATGAATCACCACACCTTTCGGCCACCTAACCTGGACCGAAACACTAAAGGCGAAGGCGTGTCCATATTCATTAAGAATATCCACACCTCCAGGCTAGTTGCTCAACATAATGTATCCAAAATTCTCCAAGTGCAGCTAACACTGGGCAAGACTGCAATCCAGGTTATGGCTTGTTACAGATCCCCCACCATGCCCCAGGATTCCCACTTTTCATTTCTTAAGATACTGGAAAATATTAAGATACAACCCAATACCTTAATTATGAGCGATTTCAACTAACCCACCATCAACTGGGAAAACTACTCATGTACCAACTCATTCGCTCAATGTTTTCTGGAATTCATAAATTCCAGCGTCTTGGATCAACTTGTCTACACCCCCAGCAGGGGCAGCAATATCCTGGACCTGGTCATTACCAATATGGGTAACCGGTGTTCCACACCGGAGGTCAACTCCTCGCTGGTCAGATCTCACCACAAGCTAATCACCCTAGACATCCATTTCCCACCCCCACCACCCATTAAGGAAACTACCATCAAAAACTACTTTGAAGCCAACTTCATACTTCTTAAGACAGAAATGGCAAACTTCAAGACACCCATGCAGACAGAAAATAGAGGTACGACTGCTGAATCTTAAACACATGCACTGTATAAGCACATACATGAGTGCATGGATTGTGCCATCCCCAACAGAACCAAGACATTATCCTCCAAGAAAAGGAAGCCAATTTGGTGGTCCCCTGCCATAAATAAACTCTACAACAGAAGGAAGAAGCTGTTGCAAAAAACAGTAAAATCCCAAGATTGGAGGAGCTCCCTGGTCAGCCTCAGCAAGAAGCTGAGATCCCTCATAAAATCCTCCAAAGCCAGTTATGAAAATAAAATCGCCACTGATTCCAAAGACAACCATAAAACATTCTACAGCTATGTCAAGAATCTCAATGGCAACACTCAGATCTGCTCTGAGCTACAGCACAATGGCACTAAACATACAGAACCAACAGATATTGCCAACATCCTGGCAGATAGGTTCAGTGCTAACTTTACCCCCTCCCTCACCCTCCAAAGGGCCCATCTTAATACCAGAAGAATGCAAAGCCCCTGTAATCACAGATGAACAAGTAAAGGCCGCACTCTCCAAAGCCAAGAACACAGCATCCATGGGACCAGACAATATCCCAGGCTGCGTACTGCACGAACTGCAGAATGAACTGGCACCCCACCTAAGTACCATGTTCAAGCATAGCCTCACCTCAGGCTATGTACCTACTGAATGGTGCACAGTGATGGTTATTCAGTCCATAAAGGGGGTGTTACCACAGACCCAGGAAACTACCCCGCCATTAGCCTGATGAGCCTGGTCTGCAAGGCCATGGAGCTTATCATCTTGGAGCTTATAAACAAATACATAGGTAACCTCCAAACCCTGGACCCCACTCAGTTTGGGTTTGTAAAAGGTAGACCATGTCTACTAAACCTGATTGACTTGTTTGAAGCAGTCACCAGAGCCGTAGACGAGGGCAAGGTATTGCACACAGCCTATCTTGACCTCACCAAGGCTTTTGATACCATCCCCCACTCTGGAATTATAGATAAACTCACTAAACTGGGCATAAGTCCTTATGTCACAAGATGTGTGGCCAACTGGCTCACTGACAGAACCCACACATTAAAAGTAGCTGACTCCAGGTCCGACTTCAGACCAGTGATGAGTGGAGTACCACAGGGTTTGGTCCTGGGTCCTCTCCTGTTCAGCATTTACTTCTCTGAAGTGCAGGCCAACACAGGAGGTCTTTGGCTAACAAAGTTCACAGATGATTGCAGACTGGGAGCCATAATAGAATCACCTAATGATGTAGACATTCTTCAAAAGACAACAGACACAGATGCTTGGTGTCAAAGTCATGGCTTCAAGCTCAGTGCCAAGAAGTGCATTGTTATCCCCTTTGGGAAAAACTCGGTACCCATGAACTACCACATAGGCGGTAGCTCACTAAACACCAAAAGTGTGATAAGAGACCTCGGGACACAGGTGGACAGTAGTCTCTCCTTTGATAACCACATCACCACAGTAGTCAGGAAATCCTTCTACGTGGCACACATCATCACAAAAGGGTTCTCCTCTAGAAAAAAGGAGGTCATTGTTCCTCTTTACTCATCCCTCATCAGACCCATTATAGAGTACAATGCCCTGTTTGGCATGTATCTCACAAGACTCCTACAACAATTGGAAAGGCCACAGAAATACCTCACTAAGAGGATTACTGGCCTCAAACAGATGCCATATGCAGACCGTCTAAAAAAAACAGCTCTACTCTGTCACATATCACCTACTCAGAGGCGATCTCTGCCTAACATACAAATCTATGTCAAACCCAGAGCTGTTGGACATGCTACACTTAAATAAATCCCAATCTCTCCATACCACACACTCCAGGGACCTAAAACTTGTCACCACAATAAATAGAACATGCTGAAGTGATAGATTCCTGTCCCAGAGACTTCCAATACTCAGGAAAATCTACCCATTCATGTCAAGCAAAGTTCCTCATTGGCCTTCTTTAAGAAACATCTTGATGACTGGATGGGAAATAGAAAATTTACCACAGGGATCACTTCTGTGGCACTGCTCGACAGGAGCACAGGAACATTATTTTCTTGGGTGGAGAAAGACAGGGAACCTTTTTGGCTAGGCTTATATAAGCTCCAGGGCCAATAGCCTTGTACCTACCTATGAACATATGAGTCTTGTCTGAAAATAGGAATGGTCCTCCAAAACAAGGATAGTTAAGAGGTATGCCTCCTCCCCATCTCCAATTTGAAAGGTAGGGAAGAGAGAATTGTGCACATTTTTGTAAACAATGGTTATGAAATCACAGTCAAATAAATGTTTTAGTTGAGAAATACTGCAGGAATCTACATGCAGTTATCTATATGAGTTAACAATGTTGCTTATTAAAGGAAACGCCACCTTCTCTTACAGTTTAACTCAACTCTTAAGTTGTTTTTCTCCCTAAAATATGGTTCCAGTATTGGGTAGGTACCATAAACCTGTTTGTATTATATAAAACTTTTATTTTGTTGCCTGGAATCAAAGGAAAGGAAAGCCCACCCACTGTTTTCAAAGCTTAACTTTTGACATAATTTGCAGAGAAATTTGTCTACACCTGCATGGATTACCACAGACACAGACAAATCTGTAGTCAGGTACCACTGACAATATTATACTAGCAATTAGCCCTGCTGATGTCAAAAGCTCAGCAGCAACCATAAAATGGCAGAGGTGTGAAACTGTTTTCTACTGTCTCTACTGCAGAGAGATAGAGAATTTACACTGATTCACAGCTGCTTCCAAATGTAGCCATTCCTCTGATAGCAAAACAGAGCAATTAGATCAGTCAATGGTTCAAAGGTAGTTGTCACCTCTTTTGACAAATTTATATAGGCAGCATCACAGTATTGAAATGCCAACTTTAAACTTTAAATGTTTGTTGTTTATAGCACTAAACTTTAAATGTTTGTTGTTTATACCACTACATTTTAAGATGACTTAAATGTAGTATCAAAGATGCCTGTGAAATTTAGAGAAAAATAACATTTTTCTTGTAAAATATGAACACATTTACCATTTTCATGGCCTCCCACCACAATAGGACAAAACTGCCTAAATCAGGACTTCTCGGCAAGAATTGAGACCAGTGGCATCCTGTTGACTAGGTGCAGTGATAGTGTTTATAAGAAGGTTTTTTTATACTTTCTTGTGACATCCTCCCAGAGGAGGGTGTGTATCTGGTGCACAGATCCTTGGGAAGCGACATCTTCCACTGCCTTTGAGTAAGTCCTTACACAAGTGGAGTACATGAGTATTTTCTAG
Source organism: Protopterus annectens (assembly GCF_019279795.1). Classification (NCBI taxonomy): domain Eukaryota; kingdom Metazoa; phylum Chordata; order Ceratodontiformes; family Protopteridae; genus Protopterus; species Protopterus annectens. The sequence goes on along the minus strand of NC_056747.1, from coordinate 1,011,468,900 downwards.
TCAATAAAGGAAATGTAACAATTGACAGCAACAATGATCTACATGGTTGAATTTACTTTGGCTTACATGTGCTATGTGCCCTTTCATTAAAACATCACGAAAAGAAAAGTGAAGTACTTTAATTATCTAATCTATCTATCTACCTATATAAATAAATGAATGAATGAAAATAAAAACAATCTTTCCACTGCTGACACTGGGGAACATAATTACATTCAAAAATTTTCCATTCAGTAGCAGGTCTCACTTACACATGAAAATGTAACGATCCCTCAGAGCAGTGACAGTTTTAACAACTGAGAGAAAAGTGTGGGAGAAGGGACCGGTCAGTTCACCTAGGACTACAAAAAGATACTCTGAACAAAGGCCTGCAATTTAATTACATTTTTGGTTGCAGCTGTATAATTCCTTAGTATATTATAAAAAAAGCCCTGAGACACACACACAAATGAGGGCCATTCAAGAAATAAAAGAAGCAGTCGTGTTACAGACAGTATATAAGATGACAGCGACTGACACTAATCCCATTATATGTCAATGGAATGTGAATACACTAGTACTTTTTTATGTCTAGCATAACATATGCATACATTTTAACTGTCCTTGATTTTGACTGAAATCCTAGCTCTGTCCCTTTTAATCCCACCCAAATCTGGTGAATTTTGGAGAAATGGTGGTGAAATACACTTAAATAATGACAGCAATTACAGTTATAGACCTCTTTTACTTCAGAAAATATATATTTATTCACATCCTCTTATTCTGTCACTATCTCAAGTTAATAGTATTAGTATTTTAAAAGTGTCTCTGGTGGGGGCAGAGCCTAGATGGCCAGCTAAGCACAACACTTTTTCTGAGCTCTATAAAATTAATATAATAGACAGGAATTAGACTAATATATATACTTAAATTTTATAAAATCCAGTTACTAATAATCTAAACTTTAACTTTACAAACTTTAAAGTTTTTATTCCAAACAATTCCTGTCAAATTATTTGAGACTAAACTTGAAGGAAAATGAACAGCTCCAAGTCTTTACAATCTGGTGCTGCACTGAGTAAAGAACTACAGCTGGTGTCTTCCACTCTACAGTCACTATCACTGAAGATAGATGACTTCCAAAAGCTGGAGAAATTAAGTGAGAATAGTTCTAAACAAATTGAAGTTTTTAGAGACCTTTTTCATGAACATCAAAATAAAATAATGGAGATGAAGACAGCCATAACTGACATAAATGGAAGATTAAAGGAGAATGGACTGCACACAGACTTTCTTCTCAAACAAAACACATGGCTAATGAATACCATTGGTAGCCTTGAAAATAAGGAGAGAAGGTGCAATATTTGAATTTTCAGAGTACCAGAGAAAACAAAGGTGAGGACATGATTTTATTTTTAAATAACTGGATTCCCCAAATTTTAGACTTGCAAGAAGGGCTCTCATTTGGTATAGAACGAGCTCATAGGGCAACTGGTAAGCCAGTGCCCATATCCCCCACAACAACACCGAGATCTATTATTGTAAAATTCCTCTCTTATCTTGATAAGGAACTAGTGTTAAAAACAGCTTGAAGGAAAGCCCCATTAAAATTTAACCAGCACCCCATCAGATTTGACAAAGACTACTCCGTGAGAATTCTGGAAATGAGGAAGACATGTTGGCCACTGGTTAAACATCTGAAACAAAACAACATCAGAGCCCAAATATTGTATCCAGCAAAAATCAAAATGCACCTTTCTTCTGGTACACGAATCTTTAATAACCTGGATGAACCTATCTTCTTTATAACAAACAGTAGCCTAATAACCACCTCAGAGGATGTGGATTTTTTCCCTGTCTTCTTTAAAGAGAACATCTGAAAAAAATACATGGGATGATGTCAAAAAGAAGAAACAAAAAACTGAGAGTTCAGCTGCTGCAACAAATTCATCTCTCAAAGAATCAACTGGTAAATAAATAACCAAATTTTGTTATTTTTTTGTTAGAGATGAATGTCTCTTTTCATACTTACTGTACCATTATGGTAATGAATGCTGTTTAAATATCATTTAACACACAGAGCAAATAGTTAACTAACAGCAATAATATTAAGGAATTGCTTAAAAAAGTTTAATCTCATTGCATACTGAGACCATTTATAGCCAAAAAGAAAACAAAAACAAAACTGAGTTGATTTCCAAATAAGGCACTGTTAGTAAATCTAAAATGTGCAGCTGATTCTTTAAGTGAGTTGGGGGAGGGCTCCATGCTGCATATATACATAAATCCTTATTAAAATACTAATGCAGTTTATTTAACCAACTACATAATATAAAGCCACAATAACTTAATTACATTAGATAATCTGTGTTTTTATTTCATTTATGTAACCATTAATATTCAATTTAATGTCTTATTAATGTTAGAGTATCTGTTACACTAATATCCGCTAGTAAACATGACACAATTCTTTAGCTTTATTTTTCCCTTTTTTACCTCACTAAGTCATTTTTTACTCAAAGAATGTTGTTTGAATTTGAGGTGAAGCTTTTTCTTACCTCGAGATGACCCCCAAGCTATTTTTAAACTGCCTTGTCTTCCCTAAGGCTTCTGGAAGCTGTTGGTCCATGCTGCTATGTTGCACCCTACTGGAAGTGTAGGGAACAGTATTGGAGATGCACCTTTAGCTTCAAACTTCCTAAGTAAATCTAAAAACACTCAGACTGCTGCATTTAATTAAGTTATTTTATTTTTA
>NC_056747.1:1011458666-1011463666 GCF_019279795.1 Protopterus annectens | reverse complement strand
ACTTAGTGAAAACTGTGCAATCAATTGTATGTTTACAGCACAAGTCTCTTTACTTGTACATTTTAGAGCTAATAGGCATGTTCATGATGGTTTGGGAAAGTAGTTATCTCATCTTTCAAACTGGGATTTTTTTTAATTCCATGTATGTGTTGGGGAATTACATTATTTGTTTCTCTGTGTTTTAATATGATTGTTTTGTAATTTCTTTCAGCACTTAGGCCTTATAATAATATACTTCACATTATATTCACAGTCATGATTCTTGAAGCATGTCACTTAAGGAAATCAAAGTTTGGAAGTCTCACCTTTGTAGCGTTGTCACCTCACAGTAAGACGCTGTCCGGTTTGACTCTCAGCTAGAGCGTCTTCTGCGTGGAGACATGCGTGAATGGGTGTTCCTTCGTTGAGGGTTGTGTGCCAGGGCTGGCAACTCGGTACATAAAAATCAACTGCCAATCATTAGCGGACTGGAGTTTCGCTGTGGTGACCCCTAACTGGGAAAAGCTGAAAGACACAACAACAACCTTTTCATAGAATGCTTTGAGATAAAATCAGTTATTGCTGACCATTGGAGAAATTACTCCTATAACTCACCATGTCTTTGTCTTTAGCTTCACTTAATATAAATTACATCAATAATTCAAAGAAGTGGTCAAACCTTTTGCAATACCTTTACTTAAACAAACCACAAATATAATTCTTACAGGAAGCACATTTTAAAAATACAGAAAAGGATGTGTGGAAAACAAACACTTATACAATGCTAGCTCATGCTTCATTTAAGTCTAAAAGGAGAGGAGCGATGATCCTATGGAAGAATAATATTATCTGCCCTCTTATATAAGCATGAAGACCTTGAGGCTATCACTTTCCTAAAATTCAATCATAGAATTTGGGTGCTTGCTAACCTTTACTGGTTTCCAGGACTGCTAAACAACGTCTCAATCTTATTGATAGTATATCAAAAAGGAATCTGACTCTAGGGGGTGATTTTAACTGTTTATTAGATAATTCTGATACAAGTAGTCATCCACTTAGACTAACAACCACAGCTAAAATTCTTAAGAAATGGATAAATTCTCATAATCTATATGATACATATAACTTTAAAAATAACAAATCACTCTGTTATACACACACTGATCATAGATTTAAAATTCAAATCACAATAGATAATGTCCTTATCTCCAGTGATTTAAAATTAAAGCTTACATCCTTTAGTGTCCTTTCTTTCCTTTATCAGACCATGATTGTCTTACATTAGATATACAAATAGACTTCACGAAACTAAATACTATTACTAGAATTCCTGTCTATATTGCCAAACTAAAAGACTTTAAACCATGGTTATTATCAGAACTAAACTTCTTCTTAAAGACAAACAATATGGTTTGGGATGCTCTAAAAGCATATATTTATGGTAAAACTATAGTCTGGTATAAGAAAAAACGTAAGGAATGGCAATCAGAACTACAAAACCTACAATCTCAATTAATCTCCTTGAGATCTAAGTCATCCCAATTAAACTCAAATAACAAAAAAGAAATAGATGCAGTAAACAAGAAATATCTAGATATTTTGACACACAAAACAAACTTAGCACTAGAAAAAATGAAATTAAACTCATGCTCTTACTCCCAAACACATGCACAATTTACCATTAAGAGCAAAAATATCCCAAGGCAAATAATATCTTAAAATTATTACATGAAGGTACTAATAAAACAGTTTGTGATATTGAAAATATATCAGAAGCCTTTATATATAATTTCACCAAACATTGTAACTTTGATAATATAAACAAAAAGATTGCAGCCCAAGAATTAATCACTTTAAATTTGAATGCTATCCCAGAAAATCTTAGTACAACTCTCAAGAAATGAATAACTTTAAATGAAATCAAAAATGCAATCAAAAACTTTAAACTTAACAAAGCTCCTGGCATAGATGGCATCATAGCAGAGATTTATAAGCTTTTTCCAGATTCAATTATATCTTTACTTCATATGACCGTGGTTGAAGTACAAACTAAAAATTCAATAGCTCCCACTTGGAGATACTCCTTGACTGCCCCATTCTTAAATCTGACAAAGATTCACAGCTATGTAAATTGTACAGACCAAGTTCCTTATTAAATAGCGACTACAAAATCTTTATGTCTGTATTTGTGGACAAAATAAAGGTTCCATTTCACATTTAGTTCATAATGACCAAGCCAGACTTATTTATAAAAGGCACACTCATGATAATATCAAAAGAATACTAACATACTAACATTAATATAATTCTTAAACAAAGAAAATGAAGAAGCCTTGTTGGTGAGTCTAGACATAGAAAAAAGCATTTGACTCTGTAAACTGGAATTTTTTGTTTGAAACACTAAAAGCATTCTCGTTTCCAATATCTTTCATCTCCATGATAAAGGCTATTTATAAAGATAATTTGGCATATGTCAAATTAGGCCCCTTCACTTCAAAGTACATCCCCATAGCCAAAGGCACCAAACAAGGTTGCACTTTATCCCCAATAACATTTGCTCTTGTCATAGAAATATTAGCATAATCAATAAGAAATAATCAAGAAAGCAAAGGTATTAATATTTATGATCAATACAATTCTAAAATAGCACTATTTGTGGATGATATTCTGCTTACCTTGCCTAAGTCAAATCAAGAAGTATTAGAACTAGACACAATAATAAATAACTTTCAAAAAATTTCAGGCCTCCACCTTAAGAAGCAAAAATATAAACATGTTATTCTTAATGACAAAGGGAAATCTCAGCTAGTTAATCAAAGCATTATTGCAGAACAAGTTAATACATTAAACTACTTAGGAATAACCTTATGCAAAAACTTGGAAAAAATAAGAGAAACAAATTATAAAAGCATAATATCTCGGATAAATACATACATAAGTAGCTGGTAAAATATATTTTTTTTTTATTCAAGGACAGACTGCAATTGCTAAAAATGATTCTCCTTCCAAAAATGTTATATACTGTTTTGGCTCTAGACACTCATCCCAGGAATAATTATATTAAACATAAAAAAAACGTTATTAAACTTCCTATGGTACCTAAACAAAAATAGGATTGCATATACGCATCGTATTAGATCTTGGGATGGTGGTGGTTTAAGATTCCCTGACTTGGAAACATCTATCAAAGTATCATTACATAAATGCACATTAAATTGGATTCACTCAAATTACAACTCAAATTGGAAAGATCTCCATATGGCTATAATACAGAATGAAAACTCACTGTCATGCAAAATTCCTTCCAAACATTCCTCCAATAAGTTCTGATTTCTTCTTAGTCACACTGTTCAATATAATGTGACAAAACCCACAAAACTAAACTATCTAAATAACATTATTAACAACTTTAAAAAAATAATATACTCAAATGAAGATGTCAAAGCCTGGTTTGACCTAATAATCCCTTTTAAAATCACAAAAAACTTCTCGAATAAACTTCACATTAACATTTTTATTGAATGGGAAACTAAAAATTCTATTTGTTGGAAACAATGTATTAAAAACTTGGAAACATTACAATTTCAGCAAATTATGAAAGACTAACTTATCATTGCAAGATTGGTTATTAGTACAAAGTGTAATTGCTTATTCTCAATATTTATGCAAAATTATTCAGAACTCTTCATATTTAGATGTCAACCTCCCTTAATCACTCTCATATCTGAAATATAATTTAATGATCAACAGTTTGATAATTTAGTATCCAAATTATACACCATTTTGTTAAGCTACCAGTCAATTTTAACAACAAAGCAAGGGAACAAAATGACTAAAGGCCTACCATATAGTCTCTCCCAGATGGAAAAACTTAAAATTCTATCTTCAGTGAAAGTCACTTCTTGGGGTCAATATTGGACTGTATTTGCTTGGAAATATTTACACAAAACATAAGTCCTGACAAAATTGCTAAATTCAAAAAATCAGATAACATCATTTGTTGGAGATGTCTAATATTATGTAATGCAGATTGGTTCCATATTTGTTATGATTGCTATAAACTAAGGAATATTTGGAGAGATATTGATGATTTTCTTTCAGCTTTATTTTCAGATAACTTCACATTAACTAAAACTTTAATTTTTCTTAATATTGATGAAGCCTTTTCTTTAAAAAAAATCAGATTCATACTTATTATGGACAATATTAGCAGTAGCCAATGAATGTGTTACAAGGAAATGGACCTCTACCACCTCTCCGAGTCGTGGTGAATTTCTCTCCTTAATAGAAGAAACCATAAACAAGGAAGTTAGAACTGAAGAACTTAGAATATATCCAATGAGTTTTACTAAGAATCCATGGACAAAGATTTCAAACCTAATTGAGACTTTCTGAACTGATTTTAACCCTGTTTAATCATTATTTGTTGCTTCACTGAAAGCTTTTTTTCTTAAAATATTTGTACTACTTAAACATTTTTAGGCCTGTGTAAATAAAATAAATAGGTGATTTAGTTTAATTGTTGTTAAAAGTCTGTTCAGTATAATCAATGTATTAGACAGTGTTTATTCTCTTATTTTATCCTTAATAAAAATATTGGGAAAAAAAGTGTCCCTGATTGTCCCTGATTATTTCTGAATTTGTCCCTGATTCTACTGAGATCTGTCCCTGACTGGTTGAGAGCTATGCTCATATAAAGCAGATTTGAAGTGGGTTAAGGGAAACAGAAAGGCTTGAGGAAAAATAAGACCAAGTTGATATGTCAAGTCTCATGCCAGACATTTTGCAGAAAACATTAAAATTCTATAAGAAGCAGTCAAGAGTGATTTTGAGGTTTTAAAATAGCTCCTTAAACAAAGATAGAGTGAAGAAATAGATTTTTTTTAATTCTAATGTAGAGTTTTCCTTTAAGGGATTTAACAATCAATGTTTACTAGTCAAGCATGTGATTACAGCAACAGGAAAGGAACAGCAGCTGTCATAAAAGTGAAAGTAAGCTAACATACAGTAACAATGCCACT